>NW_006239150.1:509110-545691 GCF_000226075.1 Solanum tuberosum | reverse complement strand
CCCCCCCAAAAAAAAATATAAAAATTGAGTTTTTCTTGCCACCCCACTCCTACCAGCCTCCACCACTTTTCTTTCTTTTTATGAAAGAACATTTTTTACTCATTTTACCGATTTAACTATCCACTTTTAAATGGATAATATGAGTATTATTCAGTTTTTAATCATTTTAAATGAGTTAGGTACCCAAACCATTTAAAATAGATAAATATGAATGGATACCCATATAATTTAGCACCCATTCTGCCACCCCTATATGTAGGGGTGGGCATAAATATCGGAAAACCAAAAAATCGAACCGAATCAAATTAATTCGGTTCTTTGGCTTTTCGGTGTCGGTGTTATTTTTTCGGAAGTTCGGTTCGGTGTTCGGTGTAAGGGTCTCAAAACTTCGGTACATCGAAGAACCAAATTTTTATTTTAAAATTCGGTATATATATATATATATATATATATGAGCATGGGTTATTTTTTAAGAAAATAAAAATTAAAAATAAAATAATATATATATATGAGAATTCTCTTAGCTAAAAATTAAAAATTCAACTAACAATTAAATCATTCATGAACAAAGTAACAACAAATGTACAATTCAATAGTTAACTTCAAATATTAATTTCCAAGAGAAACTCAAACATATTTCTACCAATGTACATTATGTAAAGGAACCGTCTTCGTACATGTTTTTCTCGAGAAATAGTTGGAGGCACAATGTTCTTGATAAAGACAAATATAGTATTTTAGTTAGCACAATAAGTGTTCCACGGTGATACGCATTATTCCTTAACATAGTTTTAAATTTCTAAATATCTTATACTTTATCCTTATTTTATTTTTTATTCACACCGAAAAACTGATTTAAAAGCACTGAATCAAATCGAACCGAACCAGTTTGGTTTAATATACGGTGCACACTTTTCTAAAACCAAAAACCGAAGAACCGAACTGAAGAACCGAACGCCCACTCCAACCTATATGTGAGTAATTGAAGTGTGGGAACATTATAAAGTTGAGCAACTTTCACATATAGCAAACACAAAATTCATATTTGTATGCTATAGGAAAATTTGCATAATTGCGCTCCATAACAAACATGTTATGACTAGGTTATTTCGCTATACATATATACAAAAGAAGCAATTGTATAATTCGCGGACTCTTCTTCAAATTTGTATAATTTCACTGGCAGGCCATTTGTATAAATTGTTGTCAGCCTCTCGTTTGTATAAATCATTGAGAGTCTCTCAATTTAATTTTATGTGCTTGTATATCTGTATAAAATTTGAATTTGTATACAATTGAATCGAAATAAAACGTTTGTATATCAAATATCGTTCTCTCTCTCGCTTTATACAAACATAAATTATACATTGTATTTTGTATAACCTATGTTTGTATAAAGCGAGAAAGGCAAAAGAGAACTGGACGGGGGAATATTTGTATTGTATAATTATAAGTGTATATACAATTTTCTCTCGCTTTATACAAACAGAAACATAATTTATACATTTCTGTTTGTAAAGCGAGAGAGGTGAGCGACAAAGAGAGCGAGCGAGAGAGGGAGAGTGGTGAGCGAGAGGTTGAGGGAGAGAGACGACTGGAAAACAGTTTGCTACAGGGCACAATTAAATTAAAGTGTAGTTATACCATTTAATTTGAATTAATAGTTTGCCATTATGTACAATTTTCCCTATTTTAATTGGGTGAATATGGATTTCAAGCTATTTTAAGAGTCTCTATAAATATGATCAAAATGGGTTAAATATGGGTATCCATATTGACCCATAATAGATCATTTCGTTTAAAGTTGGTGTTAAGAATGTGGGCTGCGGTAGACAAAATGTTAGGCAGGGCCACAACCAAAGCCCAATCCATATTTCTAATGGCCCAATCTTACGTTTGCCTACCATTGAGCACTAGCCCATGAGCAACAATATTCAGAGCATCTTTTACTTTCTCCTTCAATTCGAACAGATAAAATTTAGGAAATTTTGCATGATAATAATCATCATGGTAGAGAAAATATGCAGTACTATGTATTAATAATTTTAACTACACTTAAAAAAAATAACATTCTATGATTGTATTTCACTTTTTTAGCATCTCTCTTTTTTCTCTCAATCTTGCTTGCTTTCTAACTATAATAGAAACAACTATTAGCGATAATAAATATGCACATTAACAAAGAATGTTAAAATCTTTGTGGGCATTAGTTAATGAAAAATTATTTAAATACACAACTTAAGAAATCATAATCTCTATCCCTACCATTTAAAAAAAATACAAATATCCTCTCTCGGATGCATCCCTCCCATTAAGTAATGTATCGGACAACCAAAGAATGTATCCTAGCACCCAAATGTATGAGATTTCTATAGTTTTTTCTTAGTTGATTGTCATTGAATCCAATGTCGCCATAAGTTTTAGGACATTTACGAAAAAAATGTTTATTGCTTCTAAAAAAATATATTTAACGGCGATTCAACTATTGCCTTTAAAGATCATTTTTGGTGTGGTGCCTCCTCTATCTTCCTATCTCGCTCACCTTTCTCCTCACCTCTCTCAATGTCTCTCTCGTCATTTTCCTTTATCCCCCTCTCTTTATATTATGTGTTTCATTGTATGATACTCCTTTCCTTAACAAAGACATACAATTCATTTAATTGTATTCTATTGTATACATAAATACACAGGAAAAAAAGAAGAGAAAATACCCATATAGGTTGATACTATATGGAGTATCAACTTATATTTCCATGAATGATACAAGAAATATGATTTATTGAATTTGGATCAGAAAGTTATTTTCAGTTTTCTCAATAAAGTAAAAGTAAATTTGGAATGAGTCGATGAGTAGAAATATCATCATTTATAGAAGTCATTGGAGTTAAGTTGACAAAAGTAAAACATGCGTGGTTAAAACGTACACTTTTTCCCTACTTTGTGAACCTCACTCATTATATTAGGGTTTCCACCGTACAACCTCTTCTCATCATCTCTGTGTGGAATGAGAAAAGCTTGTGAAATTTGTAGGAAATGGGAAGGGGATGAGTGTTTCGGGGAGGTGTTGGAGTGGGTGGTGTGGTAAGATTTCATATTTATTTTCCATAAAAATTGAGATCTTGCCAATACCGCCCATTCCTATGGCTTCCGATCATTTCTCTCTACCCTGTTTCTTTAGTTGTTGAATCTGTTGCATCGTAGATCTAAATCCTGTTGAATTTTTTTTCTTTTGTTCAGTTATGGAGATTTAATTTTGGTGATTGGTTTATTAGGAGTCTTTTGTGACATGTTTTCATGTGTTTCTACTTATACAGTTTAAATGATGTAAAATTTGATAGGCTGTGAATATTTGCTGAAAAAGAGACGATGAATCTGTATGCTCAGCTGATATTGTGCTCAGATCTAGTTTTATTTGACGACTTTGAGTGAACTGACTAACTAACTGAACAATCTTCCGCAAACAGAGGGAGATAATGGACGAAGATGCAGTTAATAAAACTCACGTCATGTTTCCAAATGAATTTCAAATTATACCATCTCATCATATATATATATATATATAATTACGGTAACATCAACTCAATTTTTTTTGTTGCTTCTCCTTTAATGGCTTTTGGTGACATGGTGGAAATAAAAAGTTTGGATCTTGGTGAATTTATATAATAAACTTGTGCCAATTGGTCAAGTATTCAATATTGAGCTCATGTATATTTTATCTTTGCTTGGTATATGCTGTTCTATTCCAGTTGATAGGGGATTGCCTAACTGCTGAAGTCAAAATACACTTGTTAATTTAGTTTATTTGTACTTCTTTTTGGGAATAATGGTTGCTGCACTTGGTTAAGCTATTGTAATAGATATTTGCGTGCAAGAGAATGTACTTAAACTTCATCATTCAATATAGTTGCATACTTGCATCAAAGAATAGGCAAAGCCATGGTTATTACACTATGTAATCTTGGTATCTTTTTTGGATCTGACTTGCTCGTTTCTCTATTTTTAGTGGATAATATTCCTTTTTCATGTGTTAGTCAATATTTATTATTGAGGTAGTGGTAAGTTTTGCGTACACTGTCCTCCCTAGACTGGGTATGTTGTTGTAGTAGTCAATATTTGTTACAAAATTGAGATGTTCTCTAAATTATGGTTTTTAGGATACTTTGTGTGTCAAAGCATATCATTCTTTCTGAACTTTCAGTTGGGTGCTCCATATATAATTGGTAGTTATGCAGAATCTGCAACTAGTCTATGTCTCTCTGTCCTATTATATTCAGAATTGGTTATCTTTGGAGCTCTCTTTGGCAGCTGAAGCCATTAATCTTTGGTCATTTACGCCCCCTAATTTCTTTAACTTCAAACTTTTTCTGATTTGTGTCCGCTCTCATAAGAAAACAATATGTTTGTTTATGTTGCTGGCGTACACTTACGCTGAGAAGTTCAAGTGCATACCTTGTCTGATGCTTCAATCATGGCTATAATGTTCTCGTGTTATTTGCAATGATTTGGTCTACAACTTTAACACTTCTCTTGTTAAAGGATATGCATGTATCCTTGTACTTGTTCTATGTCAAATGCTGCAGCAATTTTATCCTGCATTTCACAAGGCTAACGATTTACTTCAAAAATTTATTTCAATAGAAGTTCTTTTACAGATAACTTTCCTTGATTACTTCAAGAATCACACTGTAATCGTGACATCCTCTTCATTTGTCATGATCATGAGATTCGGTTATCTGATTAAATTTGACAGGCAAGGCAAGTTCTCTTTGAAGTCCCTTGGTGGACCAGAGCTTATTGTGAAGGTTACAGTGCAGCTGAGAAATGCAGAGCTAAGAACGCCTAAGCTCTTGCTATATTTTCTTTTGTCCTCTTGGAAACCATCAAACATATCTCCACTGGTCTGTTTCGTCTGACATCTGATTGGAGACTGAGAACCAAGCTCTATGTTTGAACAATAAGAATTGCTGCACTGATCCTCATATTTCACTGTTTCTTGTTTATTGTTGTGGCCTTCTCCTGATGTGAATAAACCTTGTACAATGAATTCACAGTTAGTCAGGTGATGACAAAGAGACCACGTCAATCCAAAAGGGATGTTACGACCCATATTCCACTAAGCCGTGATGGCACCTAACCAACCCGTCAAGAGAATCAATCGACACGAATATACCCAGAACATGAGACAAAAACATTCAAGTATGGTTTGGGTTGGAACTTGAGGGGCACAGATGAGTTTCAGCATAGTAGGCTGCAGTGCGGTCAGGATTGGTCGAGTTTGACTGGCTGACCGTGCACCAACACTAGTCAAGTGCGACCGACAATGCGCCAGCACTGCTAAGGTCCTGCCTGGGTATTTCAAAGTCGAGTTGAGTATTTTTATTTCATTCTTCACTATTTTAAGACTTGAGGAGCTTGGTTTTGAGAGGCGGCTCCAAGCGAGGAGGATTTCATCTCTAATCTTGGGGTAAGTGATTCTAACTCAGATTTGAGATTATATCAGGAATCTAACCTAAGGTCGATCATTTGAATATGTAATCAAAGGTGGAAATCGGGGATTTTTGGATTGTGATCTAGAGTCAGCTAAATCTAAACATAGATTGACTATAACTTGTAACCAAACCTAAAATCTAGGAAATGGTTCTTCAAGACTAATTTGAGCCCGTTAGACATGATTTTGAGTAGACGAGGCCATAGGAATGTGTTTGAGCATTTCAAAAGAAAATATTTGATCTTCACTAGGAAATGAAACTTTAACCCTTGAAGTTACTTATTTTTCATCAAAGAACATATCTTGTTTGTTGCTTGTATACATTTAAACCATCTAGTCTTGCATGAGTTAGATTACTCTGTTTTAAAGTATCATCCATAGACTGCAGAGTCAGCCTGGGCATGATGTGACCCTTGGAAACTTGGTAGCTTTCTGTTATTGAGCCAGTACCGAATAACACGTGTAGTCCATAGACTACCACAGGTGGAGCGTCAAGCTGACACTCCGAAGACTGGGTAAGACATGAAGATCAACTACCCAGTACCCCTTACATCATAAGAAGTTTATGTTAAGCAGTAGCAAGGTACCTTCAGCTTCGAGATTATTGCATGTATTGATATGATTTCATTTTTTGCTCGATACATGTAAAGGAATGCTTTCACTTCAACCTGTTCCAAGAAAAGAGCACTTGTAAGAAGTATGTTTTATGTGAACAGTGAATACCATATTATATGGATTTACCAACAGTCATCTACAAGCTTAAGAAGTATACTTTTTACTGATTCACCTAATTAATAACCCTTCAAATTCATCGACTTCAGTTCCTTACCTACTCATATTTGCACATACTTGGCCTACCTAGTAAGATATAAGTGCTATTTTATGAAAGAAAAAATACGTGTCATAAATTGTCCAGAGAAGCCATTTACCCATTATTTATTATTAACCTTGTTTGAATTGAATCTCCCAGGGTTTAAAAAAGTTAAATTAAAAACGTACTAAAAACATAGACGTGTTATCATTCAATTGGATGTTTTCAGCTAATTAAATCTAAGATGAATTTTCACAACTAGTGTTATTTTGCTGCTAATTTATCATATATAGTGATACTTTTGATAATTACGGTACATGACAATATTTTTGAAATTTACGTTGTATCTCAAGTACAACCCTCATTCTTTTGAAATCTGCTTTGTATCTCAAATCCAACCTTCTGAAATTTGCATTGTATTATTCAATTGTATAATTTCTTCGCTCAATTTCGCTGGATACACTGTACCTATTCACCCATTAATCTAGTTGTATTAATCTTAGATATAGCAATTTTAGGACAAGTCGCTCTGTATCATATACAACATTGTTTGGGGTTAAAGAAGCACTCAATTTTGTTGGACACACTTTATCAATTTTATTAGATACACTGATACAACTCAAATCCTTTTTTCGAGTACAATTCAAAAAAGTTTTAGAAACAACTTCGAAAATCACTAGATTCTTAAATAAAATCAAAAAAGTTTCAGGTACACACATCTATAACCTAGCTACATAAGCCAATAGAATCGAGCAGTAACAATCACCAGTGAACTCAACAAGATCACTAAAAAAATGATGCATTCAAAACAGTATCAAGCAACATATTCAAAACACAACCATAAGGTAAAATTTTACCGTCCTTTGTCCTTGTTACAACTAGACCTTTGAAACAAAAAAAAAACTATGTTTAACCTCACTTCGTACTATTTATCCTTCAGATTTTAACCCCAACATGTTTATATAATAAGATTGGATTAGAAAATTGTTTTCAGCTTGATACATAAAATAAAGTTGCTAACTTATAGTATAATGAGTTGATGCGTAAAATGGTCATATATAGAAGTTATTGGACTTAAGTTAACAAAAGTAAGACATGCGTGGTTAAAACGTGTTTTGGGAACCTCATATTTTAGGGTTTCCATTCTACCGCCGCTTCTAGTCTCTATATAAATAAAATAATCTGAGTAGCAAGTACAATGAGTAAGATGAAGCTTTGTGAGGTGAGTATGTAGGAAAGGGAAAGGGGATGAATGTTTCAGGGAGCTTTTGGAGTGGGTGGCATGGTAAGATATCATATTTTGTTTTTCATAAAAAATGGAATTGAAATCTTACCGATTCCCCCCATTCCAATGGCTTCCAGTCATTTCTCCCTTTCCTTTTTCTCCAGTTGCATAATAGGTTTCTTGGTATGCTCTAAATCCTTTATATGTGCTGTAGTATTGAGGATTTATTTTATTTTTGATATGTTTATGTGTAATAGCTCTGATTGTGTTGTTATCTGAATCTGGTATTATTTGAGTATTTTGCATGACCTGATCAACTATTAGTAGCAGAAATGAAAGAAAAAGAGTAGTTGAAGCATATATAGATTGACACCATACTCTCCAACTATAACAAAATGGACAATCATTAGCTACCACAGTTGGAATTGATGTGCATAAATTGAGATTAGGGGACCTAATAAGGTGTAATTAACTCGTGTTCTGTTTTTTTTTATTTTTAAAATGAACCCCAAGTCACAAAGCACGAGACAACCATATTTGCCACAATACTTTTTGACCGCTACTCGAGGTTAAGGCCTTCCTTTCAAGTATCATTGTGATTCTATTGAGGTGTTTTGATAAAATATTTGCATATCTTTTAAGGAATTTGCTTTTAAAGATTGGATCTTGATGAATATCTATGTTTTCGCAACTTCTGCGTTGACATATCACATACTGTCTGCTGAATTTCTCCTAGTTATCAAGCTTTTTTATAGTGTTGAGTTTAGCATTTTAGCCAATTGTCCGGTTTTGATTTTGGGAAGTATTGGTGTGGCATAATGTGAGCCCAGTGGCGGATCCATGATTTGATGGGTGCTCAATTCCTTTAACAAAAAATTGCTAGTCAAGAAAGATTTCTTTGTAGAAGCTTACTACTAATATTTAGTTAGTAAATGAAATATGAAAATAGAAAAGTGAATAAACTACAAAAAAATATAAGCAAAAAGTATGTGAATAGGTACAAAAAGAAGTCAAAACTATGAAGAAGTTTCGTTTGCATTTTTTCAACTAAAAGTTAAAAGGTTACACCAGGATTTGAGCCCTCGGTGTGGGGCACCAACGATCTCAAAACTCAACTTTACGACCAAAGCACCTACGGGCCATTTTGTTCAATGGTCTGCCCCAGTGTGAGCCAATATGTCCGGTTTTCATTTTGGGTAGTATTGATGTAGCATAATGTGCCAGGGTTGGTTGATGAACTGTGGCGGTTCAAAATTGCTTCACTAAACATCTAAATACATCAATATTGCTTATTTATGTATTTTATGAGCCTCTATGTTAACTGCTGAAGTTGGACTTAAGCTTCATCATTTGATATAGTTGCATCGGAGAACAGGTAAGACCATTGAGTTCCCTGTATTGTTCTATATGCAATACACGATCGAAACATCCTCCAAGTTATGGATTTAAAGATGCTTGGGGTGTTGAAGCATAGCTTTTACTTTCGGAACTTCAGTAAGATGCCTCAGATAATTTGTAAATCTACATAACCTGCAACTAGTCTTGCTTGCTCTGTCCTATTATGTTCATAGTTAGACTAACCTCTCCTTTGTAGATGAAGCCATTGATCTTAGGTAGCATTACTCATTTCCCCCAACTTCTTGAACTTGAGCTTTTTCTTAATGTTTCAATGCTGATATGATAATAATCTGTTGTGTTGATGGCATATGCTTATGCTATGAAGCACAATTGTGCGTCGTCTCTTATGCTTCATAAATGGCAATTTTATTGTTCTCGCAGTATGCAATGTTTGGTCAAATGTTCTCCTTTTATAGAATGTATCCTTGTAGTTTATGTCAAATGTTGTGCTCATCTTTGGCTCTAACCTGCTACTGAGATATTGCAGCCTTGGCTCAAAGTTTCTAAATTTTATCTGTTGTGCAGCTGTAGTTACGAGTAAGGAGTTTATTTATGCACTCTCATGATGTAATCTGCATTTCACCTAGCTAATGATTTACCTATCCACTTCGGAAAACAAAACATATTTTGCCAATTGAATTCAGTTTCCTTATCAGGAATTTCACAGTAACAGGATCATCACCGGTTCATAGTCTTATTCAACCCTGCCTTGACTTCTTATGCTTTATCAAATACAGCTCAATCAACGCTTTGAAACATAAGCACCAGAGATATCGTTTGATATGCTGGCCCCTTTACCAACTCGATTGTTAACTCAAACTTATTACTGTAGCTGTAACATCCTCTACATTTATCTATTTACTGTGAAAGTTAAAGCATATACTCTTTGAATGTTGTTACCATGATAGGATGAGTTTATTGCAAAGGTTATAGTGCAGCTGAGAAATACACAACTAAGAATGTCTAAGCTCTTAACCAAGCTCTGCGTGCAAATAATGGAAGTTACTGCACAGTTTCGGATTCTTTGCTGTTTCTTGTTAGTTGTTGTGGTGTTTTTGATCAGGTGAAGTCGAGGTAGTTTATTTCTTACGAGCACAGCCATGGTGGTGCAACTAATCCTCGGTGCTTTCCAAGCTTAAAGAAAGATGATTCAAAAATGGGGATGTGGTATCAAATTTTGATGAGTTTCACATTTTTTCGTCAATGTCACCAACCATTGGAAAAAATACTTTATTTTAAAAAAGAAATGTAAATTTTAATCTAAGTACTTATTTCACATGCAATACATGACTTTTGAATTCCATTTCTTAATGAATATGCTCAAATCCAACTATCTGAAATATATTACTAGTTTTAATTTATTTTTTTTGGTTAAACTTTTCATCTGCTCTTTTAAGCTTGACCCTTTGATTTTTGAAGAGTACCTGACCAGTCATTTTGAAGTTGTATATTGTTTTTGTGGATGTTAAGACACATAAAGTGGAGTAACTTCTTTAATTGTTTCTGCATTGAAGTTCCATTAAACTTGAATTTGCTCCTTAATAAATATGGAACTTAAAAATGCTAAAGCTTTGGAATAAAGAAATGTATTGATTCCTATTTGAAATAGTTATCTCATATATCTACTATTTTACTATTATCAATTTCATTTGCTAGTTATAAATTGGAAAATTGAATCAAATCAATTTTTTTTATTTTAATAAAAAATTGACTCAAATCGAATCATGCACATAGATGGTGATAGTTGATAATAGTGGAAGGCAACGATGGCTAATGATAAAATGGATGGAAAAGTTATGAATTGTATGTTATTTTTATAGAAACTCTTAAATAGACATCTTAATCATACTAAATTTTTATGAAAAATCTTATAATTCAAATTATTCGATAAGTGATTATAAAATTAGAAAAACAAACACGCTTAAAATTGACATTCATATCTAAAAAATGATGTCACAAGACTAATATCTTCAATCAATACGAAGTATTACATAATAATTCAAGTAAAATTTATTTGCGAACATGTCATTTGGTCATAAATGTTCTCAAATTTATTTGAGAAAAACCTTGAGAAATATTGATTTGACTACACAATTTATAATGACTTTTAATAAATATACTAGTGAAATTATCTGCGCTTTGCGCGGCTATATGAAATATTTATAAGATAATAATATGAAATATGTAATATTTAGGTTAGTATCGAATATATAGATAATATTAATATTTCTCTTCATCTGCGATATCATATGTTTTTTTCATTTTTTTTAAACTATATAAAAATATAATTTTTTTGTATATGTATATGTAGAACAAAATATTCACCATGGTGAAGTAAATGGAATAAGAGATAATATGTTGAAATAACAATATATTGTATTACGTTGAAATATTTTATATGTTTAATTTTTCTCTATCTTTTGTAGGAGTACTAATTTTCTTTTCAAATTCTGATTTCGTCAAAACAAAATCGATTTTTTTTACTATGTCCTTATTATTATATTTGCTTATTATAATTTTTTAAACATTAATTAAATATTTATAAGATTTATGAAAAATGAAACATACAAAAGTTATGAATAATATTTAATATTAAAAGTTACAAGTAAGATGAAGAGACATGAGTTATAAATAATTCAAATGTATAATTTTATTAGACATTAAATGTATTACTAATTATGCATGATTTTATTTGTAAAATAAATGAATAAAAATAAGGGGTGAAAATACAAAAATGAACAAAGAAAATAATAAAAATTGATGACTACATAAAAATTATAAATACATTTCAAAGCAAAAAGAACGGTGACGAAAACAGATTGTTACATACGCAAAAAATGGCGTCATGAAAATAATATTTTATTTTTCAATTACTTTTTTTATAATTATAATAAAAATTAAACTCCTAATCATCATAATTTTTTTTGTTATTGTTAAAATGAGATAATTATATTAATTTTGCTTCATAACAAAGAAAAAGTAGAATAATAAAGGATCAAATGATTAGCATTGACAATATAATACATTTAGCTAAATTATTTATACAAATCAAAATTTAGAAAATTCTAGCAAAAGTAACTAAGTTGCTAATACAATTCAAAGTAAAAAAATAATCTCTAATTATGTTTCATTTTTTTTCCTTCTATCATCTTTCTTTACAAGTAGATCCGTCATCATGTTTTGATCCATATGTCAAACTCTTCATTATATGCAACCAACTGAATAAAAATAATAGTAATACCAATTAAAAATAATTATGTCAAAAGAAAGAACGAAATTTAAACTATATGTAATATATTTGTATATTATCTTTTCAATAGTATTAACAATACTAAATAATTATTATTTCTTGAAATCTAACATATATTATAATCAAACTATATTATATCCGGAAAACTAACTATTAGAAAGAGCAATTGCATACAGACAAAACATTGTTAAGAATTACAAAGATTTTTTTTAATCATACTTGCTTGATGAATGATAATACAAACATTGAAAATATTAAGAAAGCATGTCTAAGTACATAAAAATAAAAAGAAAGACATGAGAATGACCTTGTATGTGAATCTTCATGAAAATAAATATGAATATATAGACAAAATAGAGGAAATGAAATAATAAGGACTTGAGAATGATATATTTATTAACTTCGTGTACTTTTTTTTTGTGACATGTTAGTTTTATTCACAAACCAAATACGAATTCATATAGACAAAAATAGAGGAAATAAAAAATAAAAAATTGCAATGAAATATTTCTTACCTCCATGTACTTCTTTTTTGTTACAAACCAAACCAATATGATGAAAAGAGAAAGGATAATTGTGAATGTGAATTTTCATGAAACTAATATGAATTTATAGGCAAAATAAAGGAATACCATAAGACATCATAAACTTACCAATTTAAGTTTGGAGGTTATGGATATAAAAATTATGAGAGTTATGAATATTATTAAAAGTAAAAATTAAAGAGGGGCAAGTCATGGGAAATAACTCCTTGTGAATAAATTAAAAAATACTTAAAATGTAAAATTTTTTATTATCATTTCATGATTTGAAGTGAGATAAAAAAAATAGAAAAAAAGAATGTGGAGAGTTTTTTGTTGTAAAATGTTCCTACATTAATAAAAATATTTATTTGTATGAATTAAGTAATATATTTTTTACAATACAATAATTAATTTGAATTAAAAAAGTCAAAAAAGATAAATTATGTTTCTCCTTTTATTATAAGTGAGACAAATAAATAAATAAAAAATAATATGAAGAGTTTTGTTATAAATGTTCCTCCATCAATAAAATATTTATTTGTAATAAATTTAAGTAATTTATTTTATAATATAATAATTAATTTATTTTTTAAAAAGTACCAAAAAAAAAAGAAAAAAAGAACTAAATAGCAAATAGGAGGCCATAGAGAGGTGCCACATCACCTTGTCTATGGTCCTCCTTTATATATAGATATAGATTTGACAAACATCTCAAGTTTTTAAACACGAAAAAAATTAGTATTTGGACCAAACTTTATATTTGAGAATAATTTTCCAAATTTTTATTATTTTATAAAAACACATCATTTATAGTATTGAATTAAATTCAGTCCTAATTTATTGTACAAAATTTATACAATTATATACATATTTTATACCACTTTTATCCGAACTTGTTATCCAAAGTTTCTTTCAATTACAAATAATAATACTCCATCCGTCCCAATTTATGTGACACTTTTAGGATTTTGAAACTCAAACAAGTCTGTATTTGATCGTAAATTTTTCATATTTTTTTTAAATATTTTGAATTGTCAACTATTGTAACTTATAATACTTTTTACTAGTTTATAAATATATAAATTTCATTTCAAGAAAATTGAAGAGTTCATGAGCAAATTTTCGATCAAACTTAAAGTGTTTGACTCACAAAAAATGAAAAATGCCACATAAATTTACGAAAAGTGCCACATAAATTGGGATAGAGAGAGTAATATACTTTCTTTATATACACATCAATGAGATATATACTTTTTTATTTTCTTTTTCAGATTCATATTTTTTGTAGGTCAATTTGTAATTGTGGTGAACTTAAGAGGATACGATGGTAAACTCATAAAAAATTAGGGTCTTTTTCAGATTCATATTTATTGTAGGTTAATTTGTAATTGTGGTGAACTTAGGAGGATACGATGGTAAACTCATAAAAAATTAGGGTTTCAATCCAGCGGCAACTTCACCATCTTTTTTGTACTATATAAACGACACCACCAACCAATTGATCAACAAACCTACATACAGCCGTTTACTCTCTATTCATCTAAAACTCCAGAAATTGGGAAAGGGATGAAAATTTTTGGGAAGCTTTTGGCGTGAGTGGTGGGGTAAGATAGATCTATCATATTTATGATATGAAAAATCTTGCCTACACCGCCCATGCCCATATCTTCCAATTATTTCTCCCTTTCCATACAATTTCTTCTAGTTTTTTTTTTTCTTTTAAGAGCTGTGATGAGATTTAGAGATTGTCATGCACCACTCTTACAAGTTTTAATTTGAGTGATGATAAATTTCTCATACCCATTTTGTTTCTGAGCTCTTATACATATATATATTTTTTAATATTATTATTATTATTTTAGAGGAAATTTTTGTGGGAAATGGAAAGGGAGGAGAGATTTGGGAAGCTTTTGGAGTGGGTGGGATGGAAAAATATCGTATTTATTTTTTTTCCTTAAAAGGCAAAAAAGATAAGAAATGAGATTTTTCCTATTCCACCCATGCCAATGGCTTCCAATCATTTACTCCTTTTCCTGATACTCCTCCCGTTGCATGATCTGCTCTCGGTATTACGTAATTACGCTAATATTTACTTAATTTAACATTGTCAATATGAATTAAGAAATGTTGGGTAAATTGATGGCGTGGCTGTGCGGCGGGTCTCCTACCGTATTTCTTAAATGACTGTACATTTTTTTTTTTTACTTTTTATAGATTGAGATTAATTTGGGTTTTTATTAATTATTGATTAAACCTCTATTAATGCTATAGAACCTTAAAGAAAAAAAAGTTAAAATTTCTTCATGACTTTTCATTCTAAAATTATATTTATCAATTTTGCTTAGCTAATATAGCCTAATAAGATAGTTTTAAATCAACTGTTAAAAAAACTAAAGTAGGGTGGGGTGGATTTATTAAGTGCGGGGAAAGCGGTTTGACAATAGAAAAAAGTACCAACAGAGGTAGAGCGGGTTGAGGATTTTTTATGGTAGATTTTAGAATATCATAAACTTACATAGATAATCGTAAATGTTTTAAAATTTTAGAGAATCTAGAAAATAAATTTATTTGTAAATTTTTAACATTTATTTAATAATTATTATTTATATATTAGTTACTATGTGAGTGATATAAATAGGCAAAAGTATTTATTATTCTTTAAACTTGAAGTTTTTTATTTGGTGTATATTTAAATTATATTTCATTTTTATTACCTCCGAACTTGTTTATTCCTTCATTGCGTATGCCTTTATTGTCCACCTGATGTTGAAATTGACAACACACTCTACTAGGTGTGTGAAGAAGTGATTTTTTGTTACATCATAAAGCTACAACGGTAAAAAAATGTAAAATCTCCATTTTTTCTTTAATATTTGACATATTTTAAATGAAAAATAGGGTAAAATGTTAAAGTAAAGTAAAGGAAGCAAAGATTAACACTTGATAAGAATTTCAGACAAATTTAAAATTTAATCGATTAATTTTACGTCTAGAAAAATTCAAATTCAAAAGGAGTTTTGCGAAATTAGCCCTTATTCAAAAATAACTTTTAAACAATAAATTTTAAATTTAAGAAAAACTATCCAATGAATAAATGACATGTAGCATATTACCTAATTATTTTAACTATTTTAAAATCTATTTTGCAGCACCCTATCCCCTCCTCTGCAACCCCGCATCCTCCAACCCATCTTCTTCAAGATACTTTTGCATAAACAACCCCAATCTTCACCTGTTTTTTTTTAATTTAAAATTAATTTGTTTTATTCCAACAATAAAAGTCTTGTGCTGACATTTAATCTTAGTTCTCCAATACTAGATATTAATTTCTTGAAGATTTTTGGGTTTAGTCCGAAAGATTTAGTGAGAAGCTTAGTTCGAAAGTTTTAGGTGAGAAGCCTAGGTGAGAAGGTGAGAAGGTTTGATATTTATTTATCCAGGTGGAAATCCACATCATCACTTTGCCAGCTGTTGTGCTCGTGTAGTCACAATAGGAGTCTTTGGATAAAAAAGGTGTACGTGATGGAGGAATAAACAAGTTTTGGGATAATTAAAACGGAATATAGTTTAGGCGTACATCGAATAAAAAGTTTCAAATTCAAGGGGTAATGAATACTTTTGCCATATAAATAGGGAGACATTCATTAGTAAAATTCCTAAGCAAAAAACTAGGTTTTCTACAACGCAATCCATCATAACAATCTTCTTTTGAAATCTAACAATTATTAAAAGTTTTCTCCTAGAAAGTTTATAAACTTTTGCGTCTAAACAAAATTTATTCAGGAAGATTTTTGATATCATGAGAGACAATTTTAAATTATGATTAGGGGTGTGTTTGATACGAAGAAAAATGTTTTCTTGAAAAACAAGTGAATTTCTAATTTATTTTCTCATGTTTGGTTGGAGTAGGAAAAAAAAATTTGAAAAATATTTTTTAATGTTTGGTTGGTAAATGAAAAATATTTTTTAGAAAATATCTTTTATTTTTGGGAGGGTCGGGTACGGGTTATTCGTCAGGTAAGAAAACAAATTAAAGGATAAAGTGGAGTTTGGAAAATGTTTTCTTCAATTTTGAAAAGGAAGTCATTTTTCCTTATATTTAAGGAAAATGAGTAGATTTTCCAAACATTTTCCAAACATTTAAGCCAACCAAAATGAGAAAATTGAAAAAAATATTTTCCTCCGTACCAAACACACCCTAAATGACAATATGATATGATATGACTCAAGCTCTAGAGGGGGCTTGTTTGTTTTTTCTTATGTTTTATTTGTTAGTATAAAATTTGTAGAATTGGATGAGACACTTGGTCTTCTATTAATAACTAAAATAAGATAAGACACTTTGTTCGACCAAAATAAAAGAGTTTTAATTGAAATTCATCTCAAATCATCTCCAAAATTGATAATTAAGCTCCTAAGGCTACACGCATGTATAGAGTTTTCTTCAATTTCAAGTTTTTAATATGAAAATCATCTCAAATCATGTAAAAACACATCCAAAATTGTTATTTAACCATATTAAACTGTTTTCAAGTACGCATTGCTTTGAGCTAATATTGCTGGATAACTTAATTTGAGCATAAAATATTTATTAAATTGAAACATAAACGTGAGCTATCGAAAAAGAAAAGAAAATAAAATAAATGTGGGCTAACGAGTGCAGTATAAGTTGGACTTTTTTATGCCATTTATTGGGCTAGGTTATTATGCAGTGCCCACTTTTCTTTTTCTTACTTATTTGTGGGCTTTGGCTATGGATTCAGCTTCTTTTTTCTTTTTCTTTTTTTTTTTCTTTCTAAAATATTTTTATGCCTTTTTCTTGTCTTTCTTTTTTGGGAAAAGGTTCAAATATGCCATCAAACTTTTAGAAAATGTTCATTTATGTCATCCGTTAAAAAGTTTGGCTCATGCCATTTTTTTTAACTCAAAAGGAAACTACTCTTGAAATTTGAGGCGATTTCGTGAAGAATTGAATATGTTGAAAATTTGATAGTTGTTTATGTTCTTCATGTGTTCTTGGTGTTCTTAAAGAAAAAGAAGCAAAAAAAGTATATCGATCCAAAAACTCCAATTGAAAAGTGTTAAACCTTGTTAGGAGTGTAAAAAATGGTTTTGCAAAATTGGAGTTAAAAAATGACATGAATGAGCCCTTTCTTTAACAATAATGGCATAGATGAGCCAAACTTTTAACGGATAGCATAAATAAGCCTTTTTTAAAAGTTCGATGACATATTTGAGCCTTTTTTTTAAATGTAAATGACAAATACATTGATGCATTTAGTTCTCTTTTTATCTATACGATCTTGTTACAATAATTTATTTGTGTGTTCATTAATTTAATGTGATAAAAAATATGTATGCTACATTCCAAAGGGATTTCGTCTAATTGGCAAGTTTTGAATAATATTATTATTTAATATTTAATATAATAATAAGGTGAAAAGGGTAAAAAATGCCCTTAAACTATGCGAAAGGACAAAAATGCCCTCAGTTTGTAGTTTGATCCAAAAATGCCCTTATTGTTATTTAATGGGTCAAAAATATTTATTTTTCAAATAATTATATTATTTATTTTATTTTTAATAAAAAATTTTCTAATAATATTTTTTAAATTTAGCAAATTTTATCTTCAATTCAGAAAATAAAATATTTCTTATTTTATTATAATTATTTTTTTCGTTATATAAATATAAATTAATGATGGATATATTATGGATCTTATATATATGACGTATATTATCTATCGAAAGGGTACATGAAGTTATTCTATTTTAATTGATAAAATGAGATTAACAAGAAAAAAAATATTTCTTACATTTTTATTTGTTAAAGTGATTTTAAAAGAAAGAAAACAAGAACACAGTTCTTTAATAATATTTTAATTAGGAAGAAGATATGTTGAAAAAGAAAAAAAATATATATGTATTTGGAAAATGGCATTTTTGACCCATTTAGTAACTATAAGAACATTTCTGGACCAAAGTGTTGACTGCAAGGGTATTTTTGAACCAAAGTATCGACGGCAAGGACATTTTTTAGCCAAACTATAAACGAAGGACATTTTTATTCTTTTCACATAGTTTAAGAGCATTTTTGACCCTTTCCCCTAATAATAATAATGATAAATTCTATTATTTATCATGGTAATTAAGCGGAGAAAGTGACCATAAATACTAAATCACTATTCTATGATCTTCCAATGATCCAACATAAGTTTCAGAGCCCGTTTGAATTAACTTTAAAAAGTAGTTTTAAAAAATATCAAACTTTAGTAACTTATGAATAGTAGGGGAGTACATACTTATAACATTTAATTTATTCTAAGTAATTTTAAATTCATTTTATGTTATTTTTAACTTTGTCAAATACTCTCAAAAGCTAAGAATGACTTGAAAGTATTTTTGACCAATTTTTAAGTCAATCCAAACAGGTTCTAAATCATCCACTAACCCATGTCCTTGAGACTTACTCCCTCTATCCAACAATAGTTATCCATTATTGATTGACATAGGGATAACGAATAAATTATAAGATAATTTTACCAAATCACCTTTAATGAAAATAAGTTATCTAAATGAAAAATGAATATAGTATTTAATTGTAACGACCTGTTCCCGTCGTTATAGAAAAGGCAATAGGGAAAGAATTGGGGCCAGAAAACTTTAGAGTAGTATCTTTGGATTTCCTAGCCTAGTCCAGATTTGGACGAAATTGAAGTCAGTGAGGTCTAGGGAAATATGGTAACAAATGAGATATCTAATTATGATGATCACATAACTAGATAGCTAAGACGTTAAGAAACCCGTAGGACTTTACAGAATTGAATTCGCGTGAGTAGAACTTTCGAAAGTGATCTTAGCGTGAAAAGGTATTTTCTGCTTGTCATGGGATGAAGGCATGTTGTGAAATGGGGGTTTGGAATTCTTAACTTTTCTCACTGGTTCAGTGCAAGCCGCTAGGGTGGGATTTATCCCGCTAGGGAGGGGACGCTGTGGCGGGTTGGGTTCCGCTGTGGCGGGACAATCGGTACTTAAGTCGAAAATAAACCCCAAAAACATTTTATTCTACACTTTTTGACTTTGAGAGTTAAGGAACGACCCTAGGGGTTTTCTTGGCAGATTTTCACCATTCTTGAGGCTAAAGGTAAGGTTTTCACTCCCCGAATCCATTTTTTGATCCGTAGAATGTAAATTCATGGGTAATTATTATTGGGGAAGTGTTTTGATCTGGAAATTATGGTGGAAAAACCTTAATCTAGGTATGGGGATCAACGGTTTGATCTAGGGTTATTGAGTTTGTTATAATTTGAATAATTAGATCTTTGATTGTTGATCCTTGCGTATAAATTATTGTTTGTAGACCTAGAACAAGCGGAAAGAATTCGGAAAGGGAAGTTTCAAGTGCCTTAGAGGATTCAAGTTTGGATTCGAGGTAGGTTATGGTTGTGATTTTATGTTGGTGTGATATATGTTTGTAATTTCTCATTATAATGCATGTATGTATGCGAATGATGCATTATTGATCACCCTAATAATAAATGAGGATAATTAAATAATTGTATGCCATGAATCACCTCTTGTTGTTTGATTGTGAGAATATACATTGTGATTGTGATTGCGATTGCGATTTATTGAATGGATCGGGTGTTACGTTTCGACACACTAACTTGAATCGGTTGCCACGTTCTGGCATAAACATTGGATCGGGTACCACGAACCGGTTTACTAACAGTTTGGGTTTGAGTTCCATGAGAGGACCATTGAATTGGGTTTCGTGAGAGGACCATTGAATTAGGTTCTGTATCTACTTGTGATGATTACGTTTATATCTAATGATGATTGATATTGGAAGACTGTATGTTGCTCTAAAATGATAACCAATGTGTATTTTTGAGAACATGGAATGCTACATTGATCCTGAGAAGATGTCTAATATTGTATATGTTTGGTATATGCATGTTTTATAATGTTGTGGTTACTTGCATGTGTTTCACTTATTGGGATAGTCGCGTAGTCCTACCAGTACATTGTGGTTGTGTACTGACACTGCACTTGCTCTTTTTTTATTGAGTACAACGCATCTTCAGGTGGCTATTGATAGAACTCAACTAGGTGACTATTGAGCGTGACCGGATTCAAGGGTGAGCCAATTCTTTCATGCTGCCATGGATCTCTCTTGTTTAAGTCCATTCTTTTCGGACACAGACTATTTATTTAAGGTGTTTGTTTAGTTTCGGGGTTGTACCCCTTGTTCTTAGACTTGTCGTTAGTATAATTTTGGTATAATGACTTTCAGGTTCTAGGGGTTGAATTTCTGCATTAGTTGGTTAGTTAATTGTTTAAACCTTTGGAGTTTATGGGGACTCCATTTTTATTGTCATTTAAACATGCTTCCGCAATTTTAAATGCCTTAGTTTTTAGTTAAGTTGTTAGTTGGGTTGTAGTAATGGTTCTCCCACTGGAGGGTTAGTGTGGGTGCCACTCATGAAAGTCTGGGTGTGACAAAGTTGGTATCAGAGCCCTAGGTTCGTTGATCTCATTGTACCAAAATGAATCTAGTAGTGTCTTGCGGAACGATACGATGACGTTCGTACTTTTTTCGAAAGGCTAAGGACTTTAGGAAAAACTCACTTCTTTCTACTCTTTCGTGCTATGACTTGAATCCAATTGGTATCTGCGTGATAAAAATTGGTATCTTTCCTCCTTCACTCTTTAGTCCGAACTAGAGCAACAAAAGTGGTAACACCATCACTAGCAAGAGAGGATGTGTATAAACTACTGATAATTGAATAGGGTCACCATTCAGAACAAGTATCTATTATTTCGGATAAATGACCTTTTTTTTATCAATTGCAAGGTGTATTAGTTTTCTCTAAGATTGATTTAAGGTCTAGTTACCATCAGTTAAAGGTTGAGGCGGTTAAGAATTGGGTTCGACCAAGTTCTATAATTGAAAGTAGTAGTTTTGTGGGGCTCGCTAGCTACTATTGTCGCTTGTGGTATGAGTTGAGTCCAATTGGTATATCAACGAAGTGAACTAGACGTCGTAATCTCGGCTGAAGGGACAGAAGCAAGTTAATTGGAACTGAGAAGGTTCTAATTGGTATCTAGCCTTGGGGGGCAATATAAGGCAGATATTATCAGTAATGGTCGTCTATGGAACGAACTAATTAAAGAATTTGGACTTGTCTACAAACTGTAACTGCTTGAGTGTCGTGAAACTTGTTGTGAAAAGAAAGTCATCACGAGATTAGGTACAAGGGTCTAGGTCAATTATGATGTGGTTTGTAAGCAAAAAATCTGGACGTGCGTTGCGACCAATTGATAACTGTGTGAGAGTCTGGGTGTATCCTGGGGATATGTGTATGGTAGTGTTGAAACGATGTAAAAGAATACTAAAGTGCGTACTTCGTTGGGTTGACCGGGGGGTAGACAACAATTGTCCTAGGTAAATGGATTTTCTGAATGCCTAGTTATAGCTGGAAAATCTAGGGGAAATATGTAAAAGAGAGGAACCCAGAAATTGTTGGCAGGGGTTCTATTTCCATCACGGCCGCTAGGCGAGATTTTTCCTGCCACGGTGAGATCGCCAGTGAGGGATTTCTCCCGCTAGAGTGGGACAAGGTGAGACAGAATCCGAGCCCTATCTTCCCTGTTTTTCTCTATTCACAATTATGGACCCCGAATTATACCCAAACTAACCCTTGCGATCTAATTTAGTGTTCATCAATCAAATATAAGTTATAAGGTATGTTAAAATTGTGGAGAACCTGGGCATATGAGGAGGAAATCAGTGAGGCCGTGGAGGGCGGGGAAATGGTAATGCAGGTAGATGAGTAGTGTAGCCAGGCAATGAGGTTGCTTGTCAAGATGACAGAGCTTATTTTATGCCTTCCCGAGCAAGACAGAGGCTAAGGGTCTGATGCAGTGATCACAAGTACTATTATTGTTTGTGACCGGATGACTAATGTGTTATTTGATCCGGGTTCTACATATTCTTATGTGTATGTGCGATTTGCCTCAGTATTTGTTATTATTTGTGATATATTTGATGCCCCCATCCATATTTCTACCTCATTTGAAGAGTCAGTCATAATCGCCATTGTATATCGTGTTTGTTCTATTGTGTTTATGGATTTTTAGACTTGGGTTGATTTGGTTATGTTGGATATGACTGACTTGATATAATCTTAGGTATGACTTGGTTGTCCCCCTATTATACCGGTCTTAATTGTAATACTAAGTCAAGAACTCTAAAGATCCCCAATAGAAAAATATTAGTATGAGAAGGGGTGTACAAGCCTAAGTCAGCTAAGGTCATATCTTATGTCCTTGGTAGGAAACTGGTGGGCAGGATTGTTTGGCTTATTTAGCTCATATTCGGGATGTTGAGGTTGAGTCTCCCTCTATTGAGTTTATTTCATGTGGTTTCAGAATTTAGAGGAGTGTTTCCTACTGATTTGCCTGGTATGCCTCCGGATTGAAATATAGATTTCTGCATTGACTGGTAACAAGATACTCGCCACATTTCCATTCATCTCTATCGCATGGCTTCGGTAGAATTGGGAGAGCTTAAGGCTCAAAACCAGGAGCTTCTTGATAAAGGTTTCATCTATCCTAGTGTTTCCAAGTGGGGCGCTCCTATCTTGTTTGTTAAGAAGAAGGAGGGTAGTATCAGGACTGATAATTTTATCTTAATCCATAAGGGAGTGGATTAATATCGAAATGACAAGTTTATAGATAAACATAGTTCCATTGAGTATACTTGGGCGAAAGAAATTGAAGATGTTAGTAAGAAGGTGCGTATAAAAATTGGGTTAGTCCTTTGAATTTGATGAGTATACCTGAGTTTGAGGTGTCGTGTTGATGAAAAGTTGGCTTCGTAGTGCTAGTTAGGGCTGACTGAGCATAATGGTAATAAAAGTTCGTGGTGGATTTTGATGGGATACATATATATAATGAGATTGTTGATTAAGTAATTTTGTATAGTAAATACGACTTGTGATACCTAAGGTTGTGGTTTTCTAATATTTGGTGAGTAACGTGGTTGTGTGGAAAGTTTTAAGAGATGGTGGGAAAACACTTAAATAGAATTTAAAAGAGCTAGGATCATAATGAAGAAAAATAGTGGGATGTAGTACAACCTTTAGAGAGAGGCGAGAGCAAGAATATTTTATTTGATTCTTAAGGCTAAAGATGTATCTTCAGAGGGGTAGATATTTGGGTTCACAAACGCATGATTTTATTCGTTTTGTTATGGCTATGGTAATAGTATCACAAGTCCGTCAGATTGGTTAAAAACTATTGGAAAAGACATGAGAAATGAGTGTATAGACATTAGCTCGAGTGTGATGATAAGTGCTTTGTTTTTGTTTTGAGTTTAGTAATGAGTACGATTGAGTGGCGATTAATGATAAGCGAAGATCCATGAATTCATAAAAATCTTTAAGGTATAAGCTAATGTTAATAGATAAGGGAATTGTGTTATACGGTTGAGTTTACAATTCATAGTTTTCATTGTAAGTCTACATTCGTTGTGATATATTTTGTCAAGGTATGAATTGGAAAGGTGAGAAAGGATCAATTCATCCGGTGTTGAGCATTTGAAAGGACTTACACCTGGGTTGAGTCATAAGTTTACTACTATTGATTGTTAAGTACCTAAGAAAGGTTTCATTTTTAAAAGTGTTGATTTATAATAAGGTAAAAGGTCGGAATGTTTATGATGGTTGTTACTATTGTGAGTATGATTCACTAGTTATGCTCTAGTATGTTTTCACTCTTGTGGGTGGATCCCTAGTGGTGGATCATGGGTACCAAATCCTGCGATGTTCTCTTGGTTGAGTGGGAGGATTGGGAAGATTTTGTTTTTTCGAATGACATAGTTGGTGTTGTCTTGGAGTTGTTAAGGTATTTTAGTGGTTCTACATGTACCACCTTGCTTTTGAGAATTTATAGAAGATCTACCATGTGTATTTGTGGTTGTCCGACAATCTTAATATTCCTCTAGTCGTCGAGGTCATGTATCGATTATGTGTGGTTAAATGTGGGGATCATTGGGTCCAATTCTACTGTTCTTAAGAGGTAATCTACAATTACTAAATCTAGCATTTCGATAGTGTTGTTGGAGGGGTTGTATGCTTGGACATATCCCTCGAAGAGTATATGATTTCTAAAGATCAATTTTTTTATAACTTAAGCTCATGAGAATTTATGTTGTGGGATGGAGATATTGGTAAGAACTATGATTATTTGGGTATTATGAGTGTGAGTTGATTGGTTCAGGTTCACTTCTAATTGTAGCGAGTATTGATTTAGAATGTTATCATGCTTATGTGAAAAGGGATTAGTCATGATGATTGTGTCAAGATCCTTGATAACATGTTGTAGACGTGTGTACGATCAACTTTGGTGGTTGTTGGGAGTCGCTTTTGTAGTAGTTAAGTTTACATACAACAATATTTATCACTCGAGTATTGAGATGACTTCATTGAGGTGATTGTTGGGAATAGCTTTTGTTGTAGTTAGGTTTACATGCAACAATATTTATCACTCGAGTATTGAGATGACTTCATTGAGGCATTGTATGGGAGGATGTATAGGTGTTCAATTGGTTGGTTTGAGGTTGAAGATGTGAAACCTTTGAGAGTTGATTTGGTGAAAGATGTCCAGGGTAAGGTGAAAAGTATCCAATCTAATCTTCTACTTGCCCAGAGTCGATAGAAAAAGTATGTGGGACAAGTATCCACAATTATTCGACGATTCAGATATTGGTTTATTCTTGCTTTAGCCCTTTTCTCCTAGTTTGTCACTCGGGAACGAGTGATGGGTAAATTGGTATCTATTGTAACGACATATTCCCATCGTTATAGAAAAGCCAATGAGGAAAGAATTGGGGCCAGAAAACTTTTGAGTAGTTACTTTGGATTTCCTAGCCTAGTCTAGATTTGGACGAAATTGGAGTTAGTGAGGTCTAGGGAAATCTGGTAACAAATAAGAGATCTAATTATAATTTTGATCACATGACTAGATATCTAAGACGTTGAGGAACTCATACGACTTTACGGAATTGAATTCGCATGAGTAGAACTTCCGAAACTGATCTTAGCGTGAAAGAGTATTTTTTGAGTGTCAATGTGTCATGGGATGAAGGCGTGTTGTGAAATGAGGGTTTGGAATTCTTAATTTTTCTCACTGGTTCTGTGCAAGCCGATAGAGAGGGATTTATCCCGCCAGGGAGGGGCAGTTGTGGCGGGTTGGGTTCCACTGTGGCGTGGCAGTCGCGACTTAAGTCATAAATAAATTGCAAAAATGTTTTATTCTGCACTTTTCGACTTTGAGAGTTAAGGAACGACCCCAGGGGTTTTCTTGACAGTTTTTCACCATTCTTGAGGCTAAAGGTAAGGTTTTCACTCCCCGAATCCATTTTTTTGTCTGTAGAATGTAAATTCATGGGTAATTATTGTTGAGAAAGGGTTTTGATCTGGAAATTATGGTGGAAAAATCCCTAATCCAGGTATGGGGATCAAGGGTTTGGTCTAGGGTTATTGGGTTTGTTATAAACCGAATAATTAGACCTTTGATTGTTGATCCTTGCGTATAAATTGTTGTTTGTAGACCTAGAACAAGCGGAAAGAATCCGGAAAGGGAAGATTCAAGTGCCTTAGGGGATTCAAGCTTGGATTCAAGGTAGGTGATGGTTGTGATTTCATGTTGGTGTGATATATGTTTGTAATTTCTCATTATAATGCATGTATGTATGCAAATGTTACATTATTGATCACCCTAATCGTAAATGAGGACAATTGAATAATTGTATGCCATGAATCACCTCTTGTTGTATGATTATTAGAATATACATTGTAATTGTGATTGCGGTTTGTTGAATGGATCGGGTGTTACGTTTCGACACACTAACTTGGATCGGTTGCTACGTTCTAGCATAAATATGGGATCGGTTGCCACGTTCCGGCATAAACATTGGATCAGGTACCACACACCGGTATACTAACAGTTTAGGTTCCATGAGTGAACCATTGAATTGGGTTCCGTGAGAGGACCATTGAATTGTGTTGTGTATCTAGTTGTGATGATTACGTTTATATCTAATGATGATTGATATTGGAAGACTCTATGTTGCTTTAAAATGATAACCAATGTGTATTATTGAGAACGTGGAATGCTACATTGATCCTGAGAAGATGTCTAATATTGTATATGTTTGGTATATGCCTGTTTTATAATGTTGTGGTTACTTGCATGTGTTTCACTTATTGGGATAACCGCGTGATCCTACCAGTACATTGTGGTTGTGTACTAATACTGCTACTTGCTCTTTTTTCGTTGAGTACATGACATCTTCAGGTGGCTATTGATAGACCTTATCTAGGTGACTATTGAACGTGACCGGATTCAAGGGTGAGCCAGTTCTTTCATGATGCCATGGATCTCTCTTGTTTAAGTCCATTCTTTTCGGACTTAGACTATTTGTTTAAGGTGTTTGTTTAGTTTCGGGGTTGTACCCCTTGTTATTAGACTTGTCGTTAGTATAGTTTTGGTATAATGACTTTCAGGTTCTAGGGGTTGAATTTCCGCATTAGTTGGTTAGTTAATTATTTAAATCTTTGGAGTTTATGGGGACTCCATTTTTAGTCATTTAAACCTGCTTCAGTATCTTTAAATGTCTTAGTTTTTAGTTAAGTTGTTAGTTGGGTTGTAGTAATGGTTCTCCCACCGGAGGGTTAGTGTGGGTGCCAATCACGGGTAAATAGCTACAAAATGAGTAAATATTCATTGGATTTTTAAATTGGACAAATATTATTAGACATTCCAAAATAATACAATAAACAAGTAAAGATGAACGTAGAGAGTATTACTCTAATAAGTAGCTTCCAACTTATTTATTTTAAGAAAAGAATTTTAACACCTTTTAAGTAACAGTCATTTTTATCATGTGATGTGTGTGAAGAATATTATAGAGTGCATGTAAATTGAGGTTAATGATAGTGAAAAAAAGAGTTTATTTGTTGAAGGAAGATTTTTTTTTTTAGCTTTAAGCTGAATAATTTGTCTATAGTTTGTTCGAGTCATACAATATATTATTGACGGTTTTATTTTGAAGAAAATAAGTCAAGAAAATTATTGTTAAATCAATAAAGAATTTACGGCGAAATATTCACAACTTCGTCTTGTGATATTTTACTCTTCAATTATAATTGTCTTTTCACCAACAATTTATAGATCTTCATAATTTATTTATTTTTTAGTAAGAATCATTTTTTAAGAAATATAT
The DNA here is from genome assembly GCF_000226075.1 of Solanum tuberosum. Classification (NCBI taxonomy): domain Eukaryota; kingdom Viridiplantae; phylum Streptophyta; class Magnoliopsida; order Solanales; family Solanaceae; genus Solanum; species Solanum tuberosum. The sequence continues at coordinate 517,704 of NW_006239150.1, read as the reverse complement.
GGAATATTAGCGGAGGCTTTTTTAATACTTAAAGTAATAGAAGATATAAGTGATCTATTTCACATAATTTAGGAACAACTTTCACACTTTTCCATTTTTTGAATTAAAATTGTCTCTCCTTCCATCTCTATTCTCTTGACCAATAACTCATTAAATTAGTTTTTCGATTAAAAGTTTCCCTCATTTTAATGGAATTATATAATGGCACATATGGGGCTTTGATTTAATTATTAAAAACTCCCCCTATTCTAATACATGTGACACAATTTATTTATTTTTTAAAAATTTAAATTTTCCTTATACACTTTTTAAATGGTCAAAGAGTTGATTTTGAAGATAAACTTTACAAGTCTTTCTTTCTTTCTCAAATTTTGTGTCAGAAATCGAAGAATTTCTTGGGAATCCTACAAGATCCGTTCGTTCTTTTTTCTCTGATAGATGGTCAACCTAAGCAAGTAGCAAAGCACAACCCCTCGCAAGTTGCTGCATCGGGCGAATATTGAGAAGGAAAAATAAGTGATATATATATACCAAGAGAATCAATGAGTTATTGTTTTAAAAAATGTGGATAACTAGAATAGAAACCGTAAACCTCTTCTAATTAAAATCTTGACTAACCAATTGTACAATGCTATATCTTGTGTAAAAACTAACTAATAAATATTAAGTATAATATTCCTCTATAAATATTATGTTAAATACGACTTAAAGTAGTGCAGCACATGGAACTTTCAAATTTTGGATGTGTCTCATATAACTATAAATGAGTTTCTCTCCTTAATTTTTGGCAAATTACTTTGTTCCAAATCTTTCTCTAATCATAAGGTAACCTTTCAAACGATCATCTTTTTCTTGAAATGGACACAATGAACTGTAATTGTGAAAAAGTTCAAAGATTTAGCCAAAAGAATGTGATAACCTTTCTTGATTTTCAAGGGCATATAGAAATTTTACTAAGGATCTGTTTGGAAAGCCACCTGGTAATTGGAAATGGTGTAATTACTAGGGTAGTAATTAATAGCCTAGTAATTACACAGTCTAGTTCTTACATTGACCTGTTAGGTTGTCTCAGTGTAATTACACTATAATTACACATTTCTTGTTTGAATGTCACAGTGTAATTACACATGTTCTTTTCGGATGCACAATTGCAATCATAAAATTATATTAAATTTTAAAAGTAAAAATTAATTATTTAAATTTTATACTAGACAAATAAGAAACATTATAAATGATATTAAATTAAATATTTAAGATATCTATTATTTTTTGAAAATATATTAATTAATAAACATACGTTCTTAACTAATATTATGAAAAAATAATTGATTTATATTTTTTCTAATTAATATATTTCAATTGAATTGATCATGAAAACCAAAAGTATTAAATTTTTACGAACATCGTGAAATGCATGTTTAATAAAAAGATTAATATATAAATAAAATATCATAAATTATTAAAATATTTGACAAAAAGATAATCTATCAAGTCTAATTAAAAAATGACTTGTAATGTGAATTCAATATTACTAAATTCAAAACTGAAAATATAACATAAGTTATAAATTTAAAACTGAAAATATAGCATTAGTTATAAATTCAAAACAAAAAATTTAACATAATACTCTTATCGCAAATTTCAACACAGCATACATGAATATAAAATTATGCTAATGAGAATATAAGCATGACATAAAGAAATAGATATTACTAAAAATTGCATAGAATCACATGAAGTAAGATTGAAAATGAGAAGAAAATGAAATATAATAAAATATAAAATAAACTTTTAGAAATTTTTAGAATAATAAGATTAAAAAAAGAACTTAAAATAATAGAAATAAAAAAAAATTAAAACAAGAAAATAAAAATAGGAATAAAAAGAACAAAATTAAAAGTAATCAACTGGTAATTACACGATGTAATTACCAGTAATTCACGATCTCTCCCTGTGAATTGGAGAGTGTAATTACCCCTGCCAATTACACTAATTACCTGCTGATCAAGTAATTACATGTCCAACCAAACATGACAGACAATATAATTACACCTAATTACACCAAATCCAATTACCACAATGGCTTTCCAAAGAGGCCCTAAAAAATCTTTCATTCTTCCAATGTTGTTGATATTTGTTAGAATAACTATGAATTTAGTTATGACTTTACCAAATAACGACTTCTAAAATACTCTTTTTTCCAATAGGAATAGTCTTAAGGTTTCAATCCTTTTTCCAATATGAATAGTCTTAAGGTCTTAATTCTTTTTTCAATAGGAATAGTCTTAACTCTTAAGGTTTGAATCCTTTTTCTAATTGGAAGTCTTATTTTACTTTCATAATTAAATTCTAAATAAATTTTGATAAAATTATATATAATACTATTGAAAAAATTTCATAAAAAATATAATATGCATATAATTTGTCGATCAGCTCGATTTTTTTTTTAATCAAAATCAAAATAAAACTAAATATTATCAATTTTTATGAATGTAAAACTAAATCTAATCAAATGAAATGGAGTACTAATAATCGATTTGAGTCGGTTCTTACTTTTTACCCAAGTTATGAACACCTTTAAGTTAAAAAATACAATAAATTAAAATCATTAACTCTTTTGTTTTTTAGTAAAAGAAAACGTTTATTTGAAAGAAAAAGTTGGTAAATAAGTTTTATTGTGAAACAAAAGATTGTAAGTTTGACCAAAAACTCATTTCCCATTGTATATATAATATAATAATTTCTATATAAATGGAAGTCAATTCTAAAACTAGTAAGTAGTACGTAGTATCTGGTATTATAAATTTTCTCACAATCCGTGCTGGGAGGTGGGAGCAGCTGTACGTATGTGAGTTGAACAGGCTGGAGTACTTGGGGCTTCGGCTCCTGAGTCGTAACCGTCCACACTTGTGAAGCCGTCCATCCCAGCCATTCACGTTTCTTCGTTCGGTATAATGTACGTAAGAATAATATTAAATAGAGTATATTAATAATGTTTGCATCAATTATACATAAATAACTTTTGATACATTGTTTGAATTGGTGTATTAAAAATAGATGCTTCAATTTTATTGTAAAATTTATTATAGATGCACCAAATTATTTATTTTACATATATAGAAACTAAATGACAATATATCTGGAAAAAAATTAGTTTTAAATTTTTTTCTTTACACTAAAGTATGAAAGAAAAAAAAGAATAAGAAACTCAAATAATGATAATCAAAGAAGTCAAAAAATAATTTTATGTGTGAAAAAGATTAAAATATACCTTTAACTTTTAAACTTTTTAAAAATTAAAAGTCAAAAAATAAATCTAAAACTATTTTTTCACTTCCGTTAGATGATAGGTATATGTGAGCTCTTTTTGCAACAGGAGGGTTATATGTGAGACATTTGTATAACGATAAGGATACATATGAGTCAATTTCATAACGAAAAATATATCAACTCTAAATGGCAAAGTTAAGGCACATATCCGACCCTTTTCCCTATAATGAAAAAGGAGTGGCATGTTGAAAGAATCGTTTTATTTATGACTATTCCTTGAGGAGTTTGTTAATTCAAACATAAATAAATAAAAGTGAATGAATAAAACAATTTTAATCATATATATAATATAATTTTCTAATGAAAAACATTCAAATATATCCTTTATCATACGATTGAACCTTAACCTAGCCTATAAACTATATAAACCCACTAGCTAGATTAGGTCCTAATTACTAGAGATTCACGTTATTTTAGAATATTATTTTTTATGTCATATTTCGACCTTTGGATACATGTATCATTACTCGACATATACATGTATCCGACAGTAAAAAAATTTGAGATATACGTATTATTAATTTTGAATTAAGTGTGTAATTATTATCCTTAATTAAAGGAGTAATTGATTATTAATGGGAAACTTTCACATATAGCTATCATAATTAAATTAATTATTCTCCTTAGCTAAAGTTTTCATAATTACTAACCGTAGCTATATTTTTAAGTTGCTATAGCGATGATCGGCATTCGGCTGTATAATTCTCTTTTTTTCAAAGTTTTATACAAAATTGAATTCAATTTTTTTGAAAGCTAATGGCGGCAATCTCGGCTAGGAAAATGTATAAAATCTCTTAATTCAAAGAATATTAGCTCGTTAGACTTTCCTACAAAGTTATATCTTATTCGTACAATCCAATTGATTTCATCTTCGTACATCCGATTCAATCTCGGCGACAACTTAGTTTTCTCGGCTAGAAACATATATTTGATTTGCATTGATTCGTGTTTTTGATTTGCATTCATGTAGATGAGGAACTTGAAAAAACAGAACAATAGAACTGATTTGTAAATGTAATTGTATAAATTCTCCATTAATAATTGGAGTTTCATTCTAACAGTTGTTTGCAATTATTCTAATAGATCAAGAATTAACTAATTTTTATCCCTGATTGTATAATTACTTGATTGATAATTGGAGTTTTGGTTGAAGAAACTGTTTTCAGTTGTATTTGAATTGATCGAGAGAGACGATTTGATATATGCAATTTGAGTACGTAAATGTATAAAAGTAGAATTCAATTGTATAATCTACTATAGTTTATGTCAACTAGTATACGTCCGTAATTGTATAAATATATTCATCAATGATTGTTTATAGACTTGTATGTTTTGTATATGTATAATTTTACGTTATTTGTAGAATCGTATGAGTTAGTGTCGGTATATGTATATAATTAGACTTGATGGGGTTAGTGTCTTGTAGGTGTATAATTAGACTTGATGGGATTAGTGTTTGTATGTGTATAATTGATTGTTGGGTGTAAATAATTATGTGGAAAAGTTGTTTGTATAAGTTAACTAATCACTTTTGTAGTTGTATAATTGACATAAATTTGATATGTGGACTTGTATAATTTGATTGTTGACTTGTATATTTTATATATGTATAATTTTACATTATTTATTTTGTGGAAAAGTTGTTTGTTGAATGTGTGTTTGTATATTTTTGAATTCGTGTTTGTATATATATACATGAGTTATTTCTGTCTATACAGGAATGTCTTCCATCTGTATTTTGGTAATACATTCTGGAAAATGGGATGATGCAAACTGTTACATTGACTACGTTATCGAGGGGATAGTTTTTAGAGAAAATGTGTCTACAAATATATGAATTTATACAAACAACAAACCTTAAGAGTAGATGTGAAAACAAAAAAATATACAACAGTAAATCCGAGTTTGAATGGTTTATACAAATAATATTATACAATTTGAATAACAATTATACAATATATTATTATACAACTATGGGAACAGATTTGACCCAAACCAAACCAAAATACAAAAAAATATAGTAAAATGTAATTTATTTGAAAAACTAAAATGAGATTTCCTTTTACCTCATAAATATACAACTGAATTCGTATATACAAAATAGATTTGTATGAAAATATACAAAATAGTGTAGATCCAAACTTCAAAAGTTTATACAAATTATGTTTCACCATCTTCATCTTTAGATATACAAATCTGAAAATCTGAAAAATCAAAAAAATTCCAGTGATATATAAATACAAATCGGAAAATGATGAAATCACAGAAAAAATAAAATGTAAAGAGAATTTAACTATAAAACAATTACCTATAAATCAGGAATCACAATTGAGAATGAATGAGAGAAAATTTCTAAATTTGAAATCAATTTTGATTGAGAGAATAAAGGAGAAAATAAGGGAAAGTGATTGAAGAGAGAGAATAGAACCATTTATATATAAGGAAAAGAATGTTATACACGGTTATACAAATAAGGAGAATTGAAAAACGTAATTATCGAAATTAAATGGCTGCGAATGGTAATATAAACAAACATTAGCTATAATAGATAATTAAGTAGTATAAGTTTGCTTAGGTACGTAATTTTCCCATTATTAATTAAGAATTCTAACAGATTTACATGTTCCCTAGTGTATCAACTCTAACAAATCTTCCTAAAATAATAAAATCATAAATCTAAAATAATTCTCTAATTGAAAACTTTATCTTCTTGTCTGCAATCCTTTTTTCCTTCTTCTTGCAGTTGTGAGTTTGTTTCACAATGACGAATATCACCATATTGTTGAGGCATTCAGATTTATGGATTTCAGATATTGATTACGAAAATTATAAAATCGATGGAATATTATTGAAACATAATGTATTTTAATATTAATGTGTTGTACCTTTATTAAAATCATTCGACTTTTTGAATGGTCGAACATGAAAGAACAAATAACAACAAAATCATACAATATAAGACCTAGGACCTAATTGTAAAACTTTTTTAAATTGAAATTTAAAATGATATAAACTCTATCATATATATATAAGTACATTACCCAAGATACATGATACTCCCTCCGTTCCATTTTATGTGAGGTAGTTTGACTCGGCACGGAGTTTAAGAAAGAAAGGAAGACTTTTAAAACTTGTGGTCCAAAATGAATGATAAAAATTTGTGTGGTTGTAAATCATTTCATTAACGGTAAAATAGACATTTTATAGTGAAATTGTTACTTAATATAGAAATGTGTCATTCTTTTTGGGACTGACTAAAAAGGAAAGTAAGTCACATAAATTGGGACAGAGGGAGTAACAATGAAACAAAAGTAACAAAGAAAAAAAGGAAGAGAGAGAGAGATGGTGGAAGTGGTGGAAGACGTGGGGTGGGGGGTGGAGGGATGAGAGATAATGATGGAATTAGGAAATAGAAACGGCCTATGAGATATAAATAATTCAAATTATTAATTTATCATTAATTTAGGTGTTTAAATATAAAGATAATTAATCAGTTTATTTTTGAGAAATTTGGGTATATGATTATATCTAGAGCTGTCAATATGGGCTAGCCCACCCCATCTGGGCTAACCCATACAGGTTTTGACATTTTACGGGTCAGGCCGGGCTAGCCCATTTTTGGTGTGGGCCAGAAAACGGTCGGCCCAGCCCACAAGTACGTGGGCTACAGGCTTGCCGGGCCAGCCCACTTTTTTTAAAATTATATTTTTTTTATAATTATTAAAATAAATTATAAAATATAATTTAAAAATATTATCATAAATAGAGACAAAACAATATTACATGGTGTTAATGTTACTACTTGTTAATCAAATCCACAAATAAAATTATCTTTATAATATTTAGGGATAACGGTCTAAAAAATACCTTAACTTTGGTCGAATTTGCTGTTGCGATACTAAACTTTCATGAGGACCTATTACCTCCCTAGACTATTTAATACCGTATTTTTTACCCTCTGAATTATTTAATAGTGTATTTTAAATGTATATATGTGTTCACGTGGACACATTACTGTTTATAATTTTGCATTACTTTGTATGTCCACGTGGGCAAATATATATGTTTAAAATACGGTATTAAATAGTCTAGGGAGGTAATAGGTCCTCATGAAAGTTTAGTAACGCAACAACAAATCCTACCAAAGTTGGGGTATTTTTCAGACCCTTATCCCTTAAATCAACTGTATTTTCAAATAAAAGTATAAATATCTAAATAGAATTATTAACCTAATTGTTTTGTCACATTAAAACACAAAAAATGTGACAATATTCCAACCATAAAAAAGTTAAAAATAAACTCTTTAAAAAAAATCATGAAACTTATGGCGTATCTAACACATCATGAAATCTATGGCATATCCAACACTTCATGATCATCTTCATCAAGCATATCTGAATCAACTTACACTTCATGATCATCTTCATCAAGCATATTTGAATCAGCTTGTGGCAAGGTTGTCTTAACATCTTGATTTTCATCTGCAATTTATATGCGGATTCAATTAGTTAAATATTAAATAGATTTTGAGTTTGGACTCTCTTTAATTTTTAATTTTAATAATATATTATATTTTTTAATTATTTTTATTTGGCCCATGGGCCGGCCCTACCTATATTTCTCAAGCCCCACAAATTAGCAGGCTTATTCAGGCCGGGCTAAAAAGCCCTTTCTTAAATGGGCTCCAAAAATCTTAGCCCAGCCCTATTAAATTCCGGATTAGGCCAGGCCGGCCCAACGGGCCTAGCCCATATTGACGGCTCTAATTATATCTTTTAGAATATATGGTATAAAATATAAAAAATAACAATATAAGTATTATTTGCAACTAGAGATAAAATTAGTATATATGGTAGGAATATCTATTTAATAAGGTAGTTTGCTCTTATAATAATTTATCTAATTTCATACATATAATCTAAAAAATCGAGCCTATCCAGATCTTACTTTTACTTTGAACATAAGAAAGTCATTTTGATAGACAATTAATGATAAAACGAAACCATAAATTAGGAATCTAGAAGTAAACTGTATGGACTTTTCTCAGGTAATGAGTGATGACATAGCCAGAGTCTTTTTTTTCTTTTTTTCTTCTTCTAATTTATGTGATAAAAATTAAAATAAATTACAAATTTTTATATTTAAAAATATACAATTTAAATTTTATTTGATCGTGACAATTTTTTGTAATCACATGATTGTTAATTTGTTATATACATATTTTAGACCTTTCAAAATTCTTATGCCTACATATAAATACCCCC
>NW_006239150.1:507421-508157 GCF_000226075.1 Solanum tuberosum | reverse complement strand
CGCCGCCGCCCCAACCCCCTGTCCTTTTTAAGTCGTTTTCTAGCCAATTAAACAATAGTACAAGATGTGTCGTTCTCAAAATTAAGAAAAGTATTTTTCCCAACTTAGTCTTGCTATAATAAATTATGACAACAATTTTTCAAAAGGTTATTCATTCTTCTTTTTCCCCTTTTTAAGGAGTGTAGTATATCGTTGAATTAGGAGTGTTTTTTTAAGACAAAAGTAAAGTGCCGCGTGGTAAAATGAATTTTTAATTAACATTCCATATATTATTTTTTTGCTTGATTTACAGGATGACTATACGAGATGTGAATTCAAAGTACAATTTTTTTAATATTTTAAAAATATAACTTACATATTTAAAAATTATATAAAAATAATATAATATTTTAAAATATTTAGAAAGTATTCAACAAAAATTCTAATAAAAATATCTTTAATTATCAAATAACAAAACAAACACATCAAAATAAATTAACTATTTTTGAAGGGGTATCACATCCACACCCTAAAAAGGACATGAGATCTAGGGAGTACGACATTAAACTAACACACAAGTTCAAAATATTTTTTCTCGTTGAATTGGGAGTGTTTTGGTAAAACCAAAAAATAAAAAGGCGCCGTAGTATAATGAACCTTTTATTAATACTCCATATGTTTATTTTTTGGCTTGATTTGCAGTATGATGGTCGACTATACAAAGATCAAATTAATTAATTTAATGGATTCGAAATAT
>NW_006239150.1:499834-507157 GCF_000226075.1 Solanum tuberosum | reverse complement strand
AATGGATTCGAAATATAAAATTTTTAATATTTTAAAAATAAAATTTACATATTTAGAAATTATATAAAAAAATAATTTATAATTTAAAATATTTAAAAAGTATCCAACAAAATTATAATTAAAAATATTTTTAATTATAAAATAAGATAAACAAATTAAAATAATTTAACTAATTTTTTTAAACAGGGTGTGTCACATCCACACCATAAAAAGACAAATAGAATGAGATTCAGGGAGTACGACATCAAGCAAACCACAAGTTCAAAATATTCTTTCTCCGTCCAGTAAATTATATTAAAATTTAATGTCCATTTTTACTTGTTCAGCTTAGAAAATTAAAAAATAATTTATAATTTCATTTCTGATACGTTGAATTTATTATATTCTAAAAATGATATAACAAAACTGACATTCTAATTTATTATTTTTCAAGAAGTCTGTTTAGTCAATACTAGACAAATGATGTATTTTATTTTTTCTTGAATTTGATGTCCAATAAATGAACTACACCATAATAATACTCTATGTTTTTCAATTTATTTGATATAGTTTGATTTAATACGAAATTTAAAAATCGACAGTACGAGTATGGTTTTTTACGAGCTGACGTGTGCAAGATCCAAATTGATTGTTGTTCAGTTTTATTCCGTCGATGTTGAAGGTCAAATACAGCACCGGCAGGCGCGGATTTTTTTATTTTCCTAATTAGTGGTCAATTCTACAACTTTATCAAATTCTCTTTTGCCCCTATATAATATATGGTCATTCAAGCACACGTTTATTTTCTATATTTCATAAAATTAAATCATGTGTTACTTTGGTCGGAATTTTTTAATCTAGGAAATTACTATAGAACTTAGTGTTAGGTTAATAATTATGTCCAAGTTCATACAATGTGTTCCACTAATTTTTACTATTAATATATGCTCTTGACCTTAATTCTTGTTGACTCCTTCTAATTGACTTTTTAGGAAAAAAATTTAATTAGTTTATGATAATTAGCGTGAAGTCTATATATCCTCGTTTAACGTGTCTTCTTTCGATGGACCATGCAATTTAAGAATTTAAATAATAACATTTGAATTTCATGATTATAAACGTCTAGAGGTGTTAGGTGTGTGGTCGTGTTGGAGTAAACACGATCAAATAATCAAGTTCGCGGGGGTGAGGGTGTAATTAAACTATCGATAGTTTAATGAATATCACGCCGAGTTTAGGGGTATTTAGATAATAATCTACCTTTTCTAAACTAGTTAAAAGCAAAACCAAAATATATAAAAGAAGATTAAGGTGTTACTTAACACTTAACAGTATAGATGTGCATATCATTGCCAATCATTTGCTCGAGAAGGGATATTTTTGTTGTGTTTGCCGTGAAAATTATGTTCATTACATCAAATATGATTTAGCAGTAATTAATTAATTGTAATAACTTAATTATTGCTAAATATATTTTATAGAGACAAGTAAACTTTTTATATATATTTCTAGCTAAAACCTATAATAGTGATATTTTATTAGTATGCATATTTATTACCGCTAACCACGATCTGTCTTTTTGTTTTTTGTTGTAGTGGTGTGTAGTGATCTTAGATATTCTTGGGTAAAGGAAACAGTTCAAAGTAAATCTATAACTTCTTACATATATAATATTGATAAATTAATGAAGAGTTAATTTACTGCAGAAACTTTATTACTTAATTACTCTAGCTCCATGTAGAGAGCAACTTTATTACTTAAATCTCCCCGTTTTAATTTGTTTCTTTTATTTTAACTTGGTACGAAGTTTAAAAAAATTAAAATTACATCAAATGTCTTAAAATATTTTTTAATCTTGTAGTTTTAAACATGTTACTTAGAAAGTTTAAACTAAAAAGTTGCTACAAAAGGGAATTAAAGAGATATTCGTTTTTAACTGAACTAAAAGAAAAATAGGACAAACAAATTGAAACTGACTAATGAGTTAAGTAATTAAGCAACCAAGTTTTCTTTACTACAATTAACTTGTCTTTTCACGACGATATATATACGTAAACCATCCATGAATAATTAAGAATCTAACTTTCCTCTCGACGTAAACAATCACAAAGGCATATTATAAATTGCATGCATACGTACATGAACTAAGCAACTTCATCATACATATATATATATATATATATGCCATGCACGCAACGAAGACAAATAATTAAAAAATTACACTCCTTGTATATATTTATATATTTATAGAAATGACAGACAAATACACTTGACAAAATAAACCACCTTGCATTGATCAATGATCAGTAGTTAATTATATATATTCTGACCATCATCAATGAAACCTTCTTAAGATCATGATCATATATGTAAATCCCTCTTAAAGTAAAAACAACAACTTATTCATTAACTAATAAGACATTACTGATGTAGACCTGCTCATCATTGCTGGCTTATATACTGTATATACTATATATCTTTTTTCCGGCAAAAACAATTACCATAAGAAAACCGGAAACAATTACTACGTACCATATTGGACAAAACTCAGCTAGCATATATATATACCAATATGCTGCTGGTTAATTAACCAATTAGTACTAGTATATATTGAGTTTAAGTTAAAAGTTCCAGAGGAAGGATTGTTGAGAATAATGTTCATCGCCGCCATTGCCAGTATCATCATCGTCATAATTAGGAGTTGTTCTTTGCGGAAAATGTGGTGGTGAGTAGAGATTACTTGATAAATTAATATCGAGTACTCCTCCTCCTCCTGCTCCTGCTCCTGCTCCTATTCCTGCTCCGGGATAATATGGATCACAAAAAAATTCAGGTGGAGGCCCACTTGCATTATATGGATAATTTTCCATCATATCATTATAAAAAGCCCAGTCCATTTCAGCAACAGTACTAGTGCCCATTTGGACCACCATAGGTGGTACATCACAACTACTAGTTGTTGATAGCGAAATCTCATCTTTTTCCATATTTATCACGTGTGAATTAATATTTCCAATATTGCCCTCATGGTCATCACGCTGTATCTCCTGTACCACTGACGGCGAGTAATCATTCGCAAATCTAGCTGCTACAGCCTGTATCTCTGCGGGGGAAAGCCTTTGTCCACCGGATATATCCGGCGGACTATCAGGGAAATTAAACTTAGCTTTCGGCCCGCGGAGGCAGAACTGTGCAGCATCAAAAGCCCTTGCGGCTTTCTCAGCAGAATCGTATGAGCCCAACCAAATCCTGTCGCGGCTATTAGGCAATCTGACTTCAGAAACCCATTTCCCCCATTTTCTCAACCGAACTCCTTTGAACTTTGGCTGATCATGAGTAGGGTTGGCTTCCATGGATGATTTAGAGGTAGTAATAGATTACTATTATGATGAGAGTGGACCCTGCAGATGAAAGAGATAATTATAATCGAAAAGACCATTGGAGGGAAACTTATTAAAAACAGTTTAGATATTTATATGTATGTATTGATGAAGGAATGAAAATGGTAGTACAGGGGGCCGGTGACATTTGTCAAAATTGGTCCAAAGTCTTGAAGCGTGTGGACATTTAAAATTCAAGCTGCAAGTCCAAATGAGCGTAAAGAGAGTGTGCATATGTGTTTCATGGCTCGGTTGGGAGAAACCAAATTTGTGAGCTATTTAATGACGTCACATCTTGATTTGGTCAATTAATTTTGCCCCTTTATTTATAACCATTAATAATTAACCTTCTCCTAAATACTACTATTGCCTTTATTTCAAAAGACACAAGTATTTGGATTTCTTCGTTTCATCATCGAAGTAGTGACAGTCTTAAAAACACTCATACTTGATTAATTGAACTTAAATACTGTTGGTTAGATTTATGACAGCTAGGATTAGAGCAGTTCACAAGATAATTATTCTAGAATCAGTTAGAAGGTTAGAAAGTTGTTAGAGTTAGTTAGCACAGTAACTTTCCTTTATATAGACATAGCATTGTAAAGATATTTTTAGATGCTTTCAGCTTAAATGAGAATGAGTTCTCTTTCTTCTATAATTCTCTCTGTATCTTCTTCTTCCTGATCCTTTTGCATCTTCTAGATGGTGATTACTCCATAAGTTTACATGGTATTAGAGCCTGAGTGTTCGAGCAGGAGTTCATCATCAATTTGTGGTATTTTCAACTTGTAGTTGTTCATCTGTGTAGTGATTTTTTATTGATTTGCTTATTACTGTTCCTTTTAGAGCTTCGATCTATAATTCATGGCGATTGATGAGTCCAATGATGTAGCAGTTGTCCCACCTCATTCAATCGAGATTGATCATTATCATCCCCTGTATCTGCATCCATCAGATACCTCAGGAAGCTCTTTGGTTTCAATTCAGCTCACTGGTCCTGAAAACTATGCCATCTGGAGTAGATCTATGCGTCTTGCTTTACTGGGAAAAAGTAAGCTTGGTTTTGTTGATGGGAAACATACCAGAGACACATTTCCTTCTTCTCTTCATGATCTATGGGAAAAGTGTAATGCCATTGTTCTCTCATGGATCATCAATTCAATCAGGAAAGAGCTCTTGAGCAGTGTGATTTATGCATCAAAAGTTTGGAGTGACCTAAATGAAAGGTTCGATAAGGTTGATGGATCTCGAATTCATTTTCTGCACAAGGAGATTCACTCTATGTCACAAGGTACACTCACTGTTTCCAATTACTTCTCTAGATTGCGTGAATACTGGGATGAATTCGATGCCATAATGCCCTGCCCAGGCTGTAACTGCCCTGAATCTAGGAATTACATGCAACATTTTGATTATCAACGTTTACTTCAGTTTCTCACTGGTCTAAATGAGTCATATGCCCCCAGTAGGAGTCAAATTCTTATGATGACTCCTACTCCCTCTATCAATCAAGCTTATTCTATGGTGATCTCAGAGGAGAGCCAAAGGTCTCTTGGAAAATCAGTCCAAAACCTTGATATTAATGAAGGAGCTGCTTTCTATACGAGCAAAGGAAATTTTAAGCCTAATCCCGGAGGAGGAGGAGTCCAATTTAGGCCAACTTCTAGTCAAGGACATACTAGGAACACTAGGTCTGGTTACTATACAGGTTCAAGCTCTAACTCTGGGTCAGGCAACTCATGCAATGCCTCAAGCTCTGGCTCTAAAAACAGAAAAAATAGTCATCTATAGTGTGATTACTGTCACTACACTGGTCATACTAGCGATCGATGCTACCAGCTGCATGGATATCCTCCAGATTTTAGACTAAACTCAAAGAAGAAGTTTAACTCACACTCAGCTGCATCATTAGGACATGGAAATGCTGTCAACTTTGCTAGTGAACATGATACTTCATCAGATATGGATGGTTATTCAGGTAGCTCTAGTAATGCTTTGGGTGCAACTTCCTCCAATCCTACATGTGCTTATGTACAGCAGTCTAGATCTTCTCAGATCTCTCATCCTAGTGCTCCACACTTTACTCCTGAGCAATACAATTAAATTCTGCTGATGATTGGACAAAACAGTGAGACTAGTGGTACTGCTCTATCTGCAGGTATGGTTAATCCCTCTAACCAATGGATAGTAGACACAGGAGCAACCAATCATGTGGTTAGTGATCCTAGTCTACTATCCAATACTAGATCTCTTCTTAATACAAGCAAAGGCAATGTTATGCTACCTATTGGAAACACAACTAAAGTGAGTCACTTAAGTTCCTCTACAGTTTTGGGCAGACACGACATACATAATGTGATGTATATACCTGAGTTTCAACATAACTTGCTTTCGGTGTCAAAACTTACCAAGGAATTGAACTGCTCAGTTCATTTCTATCCTGATTTCTGTACTTTTCAAGATCTCTTCAGTGTAAATGTGAAGGGGACTGGTAAACATGTTCAAGGTCTGTATGTGGTGGATTCTCCTTGCCTGAATGCAGGACATGACAAGCCTGAGTACATCAAGACTAGATGTCACTCTGTCTTAGTAGAGAAGTCTAAGAATAAAACAGGCATAGATCTATGGCACAGAAGATTGGGCCATGCTCCCTTAAATACTTTTAAGAAGTTGAAAATTTTGAATTGCTATGTTGACAATGTAAATTTTGATCACAAACATTGTACTGTGTGCCCTTTGGCTAAGCAAACAAGAATTCGTTTTCCTCTAAGTACTTCACAGTCTGATGCTTGCTTTCATATTATTCATGTTGATGTATGGGGTCCCTATAGGGTACCTACTTATGATGGGAGGAAGTATTTTTTAACCTTGGTGGATGATTATTCTAGGTATACCTGGATATTTCTGTTAAATTCGAAGTCAGAAGTTATCGTTGCCTTGACTGATTAAATTCCAAGTCAGAAGTTATAGTTGCCTTGATTGATTTCTTGCTAATGATAAAAAATGTCCACTTTGCGGTCATTAAGATTTTGCACACTGACAATGGTTGTGAGTTTTTTAACTCTCAAGTTTCCAGCTTGCTTCGATCCTTAGGGCTATTGCATCAGAGTTCTTGTGTCTATACTCCTCAACAGAATGGAGTTGTTGAGATAAGACATACGTATATTTTAGACACTGCTCGAGCCATCAGATTTCAAGCCAGTGTTCCTCTCAGGTTTTGGGGAGATTGTGTGGCTACTGCACTTTACTTGATCAACAGGTTGCCTTCTCATACTCTTCATGGTAAAGTACCAGTTGAGGTTCTCTCTAAGAACTCACCAGATTTATCTCACTTGAAGGTCTTTGGTTGTCTAGGTTATGTTACTTCCTTGAAGAAGTCTGATAAATTTGCACCTAGGGCTATTCCAACTATTTTCCTTAGTTACTCATTAACACAAAAAGGCTACAAAATGTATCTCCTTCAGGAAAAAACATTTACTACTAGTCGAGATGTAGTGTTTAAGGAAGACATATTTCCTTTCAAACACTTGTCCAATTCATTTTCTCCTCTATTTTTTGCCCCTTTATGTTCTCCTCAGTACTGTCCAACTGATCTTATATATGTTTCTCCTGATCATGATTCCTCTCTAAGGGCTGATATAGTTGACTCTTCCCTACCTGATGTATCTGAGTTCACCTCATCATCTGAAGTTGCTCCTATGCTTGTGTCTCCATCTGTTGAACCAGTTAGAAAGTCCTGTAGGACTCCCAAACCTCCCATCTGGATGAAAGACTATATTGCTCCCACAAGAACAAAGGCCTCATGTGTTTTTCCTATATCCAATTATGTGTCCTATGCTCATATCTCTCCTTCTTACAGCTCAGCATTGGCAGCTTTCTCAGCTGTTTTGGAGCCCACTTCCTACTCTGAAGCTGCTACAGATCCTAAATGGATTGCTGCCATGCAGTCTGAGATTGATGCTCT
>NW_006239150.1:402687-498762 GCF_000226075.1 Solanum tuberosum | reverse complement strand
TGAAGTTTGGTGATGCCTTAGTATCCTGGAAGTCCAAGAAACAGGAGACAGTAGCAAGGAGCTCTGCAGAGGCTGAGTTCAGAGCCATGGCATCTACAGTTGCTGAAATAACCTGGCTGGAAGGGTTATACAAAGAGCTAGGAGTTAACATTAAGCAGCCTGTACATTTGTTTTGTGATAGCAAAGCTGCAATCCAAATTGCTGCTAATCCAATATTTCATGAAAGAACTAAACACATTGATATTGACTGTCATTTTGTAAGAGAAAAAATTGTTCAAGTGCTGGTTCAAACACTGCATGTATCGACAAAAGAACAACTAGCTGATCTTCTCACTAAGGGCTTGGAAAGACTGCCACATGAATACTTAGTTTCCAAGCTGGGATTGAAGAACCCGTTTCAACCATCAGCTTGAGGAGGGGTGTTGGTTAGATTTATGACAGCTAGGATTAGAGCAGTTCACAAGATAATTATTCTAGAATCAGTTAGAAGGTTAGAAAGTTGTTAAAGTTAGTTAGCACAATAACTTTCCTTTATAAAGACATAGCATTGTAAAGATATTTTTAGATGCTTTCAGCTTAATGAGAATGAGTTCTCTTTCTTATATAATTCTCTCGGTATCTTCTTCTTCCTGATCCTTTTGCATCTTCTAGATGGTGATTACTCCATAAGTTTACAAATACACCCTCGATCTTGTAACACGAGTGAAATACATCCCTAAATAATTCTCGCCAAATTTAGGAGTATTTTCAATACTTCTCTCAACTTTTTATTAAGAGTCCTGCTACAAGAGTTTAAAACTACTTATTAAGTCATGTGGCAGATCAAGGGTGTATATAAGTTTAGTTAGTGAAGTGGAGCTAAGGTTATCAACAGTTAGAAGGCGAAACTAGTAATTTGCACCAAGTTCAACTGTTTTAATACCTCTCTATTTTAAATTATAAACTAATTAGCCAGGCTATCAGTAGGGGATCGATATTATCTTTATCCTCTGACCCTTAATTACCTAAAAGTAATTTTAAGTTGAGAATTATGTTAATTCTATCCTAGCATAGAATAGATATGTAACAAATTTATGTGGTAAAAAGGTTGTTGAAAACATATGATTTCTTTGGCATGGTTATTTTATCAAACGGGAAGAAAAAGATTTTTAATCCCTAAAATCGATAATTAGCGAGATAAAATAATTTTAAATCATTTTTTACTATACGAAAAGAGTAAAGGGGATGTTATGCTTGAAAACACGGTAAAATTTACATATTACATCGGATGATTTACATCAAAGCAATTAACGTAAGATATGTCTTCGTTTCATATACTTCTATCACTTCTTAACTATAGTTAAGTATTAATGCATATTCTTAATTCATTAAACCAGTTGAATATAGTAAATTGAATTAATTTGTATAAACATTTGATGTGAATAAGTTTGTTTCTCAACGATTGAAAAGTAAAAGTAAGAATAAATATACCAATCTAATTAAGTGCAAGTATGTGCTTTTTGTATACATGTTTATACTTAACTACTATGGTCAAGTGATGTGTACGGTAAGCTGACCTTCCGTCCAAGATAAGTCATTCTATTTGGAAAAGAATTACTCAAACATGACATAAATTTTATTACACTTTGTAAAAAATATATTCATTAAACAATTTCGTCAAAATGTAATTCCCATATTATATTTACACATTATGTTTCAATATAAATCGTTCACGAACCAAATTACTATGACACAGAAAAATAATTTTGAAATATAATGCGTATGATTTCTTGATACTATATTTGGTTGGGTATTTTTTCCCATATATAAGAAGACTTGAAATTAATTTTATTATAATTTTAATGCTATTTCTATGCCACATTTAAAGTGGGATGACAATCTCTGATCAATTGGCTATGTCACTAAATAATGTCGTACGATTTACTCATCGTATCATGATTTCAGCACTAACAACAAAGTATAATCTCATATTTTTTAAAGATATCCCACATGATATATTAAGACCACAAGCAGAGATAGAGTCAGAAACTCAGAACATTATGATTCAATATCACGAACCAAACGACTATGACGAAGAAAAATAATCCTCAAATATAATGCATATGATTTCTTGATACTATATTTGGTTGGGGTTTTTTTCGGTTTATAAGAAGACTTGAAATTTGTTTTACTATAATTTTAATGTTATTTCTATGCTACATTCAATGTGGGATGACAATATCTGATCAATTGGCTAGGTCACTAAATAATGTCGTACGATTTACTCCTCGTCCCACATTTCTTTAAAGAAGATATCCCACATGATATATTAAGACCACAAGTAGAGATGGAGTCAGAAACTCAGAATATTAAATTTGGGGATTCTGAATTCTAACCATTTAAATTATTGAGTTTTAAATTAATAATTTTATATATTAAATAAAAAAATTTAAAAAATATAATATTTTAATCAAAATTATGGAATTTAATCAAACCCATAAATTATTTTCTAAATATTATCTATTTAAGACTACTATTTTAAAAATAATAATTATAACCACCACATAGAAATTAAAAAATAAGAGAGAGAGAAGAAGAAGAAGAAGATGAAGGAAAAGGTAAGATGAACCTTCGCTGCAAGCACACATAATGACCGAATTAGTTTTTCGCTTTGACATAGGATTCGGCTTCCCTCCATTATTTATTTCCTTCATTTTGTCAAGTGCACGTCTAGATGAAAGACATATGTCTTATTTAAAGTTTAAAGGTCAATATTATATTATATTAACAAACATTATAATCATAGTTAAGTCAACTAATTTTAGAAAACTACTCTCCAAATTTGATAAGAATTACAATATATTTCATATAAAATTTTGATATTTATTAATATCACTAATTTCATCTTATATATATATATATATATAAGAACAAATTAATGATATTAATAAATATCAAATTTTGTATGGAATATATTGTAATTCTTACTAAATTTAGAGATTAATTTTCTAAAATTAGTTGACTTAACTGTGGTTATGATAGCTGTTAATAGGCGGAATGACTTGGGAGACCCTTGTACTTGACAAGTCACCTGCACCCTTTTACTCACGGTTTTGTCAATTGAACACTTAAAGTTATTAAAACACAATATTTTAAACCCCTTTGAACATGTGTGTCTCCCAATCGCACTGATGTGGATAACACCTCACTATCCACATCAGAAATATATCGCCACATCATTATTTTTTATTACAAATAATATTTTTTTTAAAGAGATCTCAAACTAATCTCCAAAATCCTTTCTTTCCATTTTTCCTTCTTTTCCCATATTTTTCATCTATTTTGCTACTAGTCATTCATTTTTTTCTTTTCTAGTGATTTTTTTATGTTGAAGAGGAATTAGAGATAATCAAAGCTTTGTTATGTTTTTTATTATAAATTTTGCTATTTTAATGGTGGTGAGAAATAAAGTGACTAAAATGGAGGATGATAGAAAAAAGAGAAGGAGACCAAAAATGGGTCATTATAGAAAACTCTTCAAAAATGCTCTCAATAAAATTGCCTTATATTTAGAAAGAATCTCAAACATATGTTTTTCAAAAACCTATCTAAAATTCGCATCTATTTCACAATTTAGAACCTCTTTTCCCCCCTCTCTTTTACCCAAATCTAAATAAATATCATTTTCCCAATCATTATAGAACTCTCAAATGATAGGTAGCATATGAGAAGAGAAAGAGGAAGAATTGTGTGTAACAGTATTGAAAGAAATTGAAGAAGATGTGTGTGGTGATGGTGGGGGTTGGGTGAAATTATAAGGAGGAAGAAGAAGAAAGTACAACATATTGGGAATGAGGTTTTTTTCAATTGTTATATTTTTCTTTCAATTTTTTTTTAAAATTTAAATAATTGTCTTCACTTGCTTTTAAACGCGTGTAACCACTCTCTTGATCTGATTCAGCAAAAAACACCACATAAGCTGCTTAGTCAATGGTCAAATGGGTTTAAAATAGTGTGTTTTAATAGCTTTAAGTGTTCAGTTGGCAAAGTCGTGAGTAGAAGAGTCCAGGTGACAAATGGAGTCAAGTACAAGGGTCTTCCAGATTATTCTGCCGTTGTTAATATAATATAATCTTGACCTTTAAATTGTAAATAGAACATATATCTCTCATCTACACGTGCACTTGACGAAATGAAGGAAAAGGATAATAGAGGGGAGTCAGATCCTAGCAAGATATAGTTGGCTAAATTTATATATTTATTGGTAAAATTTTCAGTCCTTTTATTAATTGAAAAGAACATACAACTCACTTGGGCCTATTGCCCAGGTCCAGCTACTAGACAAAAATGAAAAAAATAAAAAACAAACTAAAAAGCCTAGTTTCCTAATACATTTTCCTTTAGACAAGGTTTTTCTAAACGCCGCTTCTTCCTCATGTGACCAACAAACCTCCACATCTAAATTACGTTTCTCCTGCTATGATCTAACAAATCTTTCCATCTTCTCCTAAAGTGAGAAATCAATTTGTAAGATTTGCCTCTTGTTCCTTCGTTGCTCATTTATCAATAATAAGTAATTGTCTTTCTGTCTGTTGCGCAGTTCTCCTCCTTGATTGAATCTAACTCGTTCGGGGCGCAATTGTGTTCTCTGATACGCTGGCTTGTGCTTGTGATATTTTGTTTGTGGATCTTCTCTGCTAGGGGCGGGCTTCTTTACTGTGTGAGTCACATTTCTTTCTTCTTTTTCCAACTCCATCTTCAAACTACTGATTTCTTTGTCTTCTTTTTGTATATGATGCTTGACCAACTTGCAAGGTTTACTCTGGTCCATCATCTTCCTGTTTTACTCCGATCCAAGAAACAAGACTATCTTGCATTTCATACTTGTAATATTTACTAGATTTGATGTACATCTTGTAAATGTAAAACATCTATGTTGTATCCTTTCATCCCCCCTTATCCCTCCTTGATGATATTCGTAGATATGGGCTCTGTATCTTATCACTATTTAATATCCTTCTTCCCTTTGATTCTAGGCTCGCAAATCCTGTATATATGCAATTTTCATACTCTATTGCCTGATTTGTTATATAGTCCGCAAGTTGATTTCCTTACCTCATAACATGTTGGACTATGTGTTGTATGTTTACCAAATTTGTCTTGATTTCCTCTATCATGTCTCTGATTATCCATGGTGATTCCCATTGTCCCCCTAGTACTTTATAAAATAGCATAGAATCTGTTTGAATGATGATCTTGTTATAAAGTGTTTGCTTACAGTGTTTACTTACTTCTAGTATAGCTTTAGCTTCTGCCACTGTATTTGTAGTGTTGTTTATGCTAGCCCATTCTGCATGAATTAAGTCCCCTTTCTCATCCCTTAAACAAAATGCATAAGAACTTAAACCTGGGTTACCTCTTGACGCTCCATCAGTGTTATACTTTATCCATCTTTCTAAGGGAAATTCCTATTTTATCTGAGTGACCTTCACACTTGGACAGTACCCCTCCAGTTGTTTTAACATTATTGGCCAGTTTCCCGAGAATATCATCTTAGGTCTTCGCACATTGATCAACATGAACATGTTCCTAGTAACATTATGGATAATTCTAGCCAACAAGATGTTCTTCCTCTCGTGTTTCA
Organism: Solanum tuberosum; assembly: GCF_000226075.1. Classification (NCBI taxonomy): domain Eukaryota; kingdom Viridiplantae; phylum Streptophyta; class Magnoliopsida; order Solanales; family Solanaceae; genus Solanum; species Solanum tuberosum. Next base: position 493,139 of record NW_006239150.1, on the reverse strand, counting down.
TTTTGTTTCTCCTGTTCCACAACTCCCATATTATAAAGGTTGGAATAGCTCTATAGTATGGTTTCATGTCTTTTTTGGCATTCGCTCCCCACCACAACATTATCACCTCCCTCAGCTGCAATCTTGTTATAGATAGACCTGCACAAGAGCAAAAATAGGACCATGTCATGTTTGCAATGTTCGATCTGAGAAACACATGAGTAAGTGTTTCTTGATCAGGATTTTCGCAGCACCAGCATCTCGATGGACCCTGTAGTCCCCATCTTCTCAATCTATCATCTACTGGTACCTTAAATTTCCATAACCTCCACATCATAAAATCCATTTTGAAAGGGATTCCCTTTGTCCATATCCATTTGTGAATTCTATTAGGTTCTTCCTTATGTCTAATATAATTCCAAGCTGTTTTGACTGAGAAATTCCCTTTAGTCTCCAACATCCAACATGGTATATCTTCCTCATTCCTTCCTCTTGAGGTTTGATATTGCCGATGATATACTCAACCAGTTCAGTGTGAATGATTGACATCAGAGTCTGCACATCCCACTCTCCCTGATGAACTACCTCATCCACCCTTTTATAATTGTCATCCCATTCAAAATTTTCTCCAGTAATGGTATACAAATCCCCCAGTCCAGTCCAGTTATCATGCCAAAAAGATGTTGATCTCTTTCTAATTTGCCACAATATTTGATGTTCTATGAGGTCTCTTGCTTGCAACATTTTCTTCCAAACTTGGGAACCTCTTCCTCCAACTTTTCACATAGCAAGATTAGGACTCTTGTTTCTACAGTATTTATTCCTCATGTATTCACTTCATAACGTTTTCTTGGTTCTGAAATTCCACCATAATTTACAGAACAATGTCATAGATAAGTCATGCATTAGTCTGAAATCTAGTCCTCCTTCTTTCTCTGGTAGGCACAGATTACTCCATTTACTCCAATGTCGGCCTCTCCCTCCAATGCAACTGCTCCAAAAAAATTGAGCTAGCATTTGTTGTACCTGGTTAAGAACATTATTTAGAGGATTCATAACTGATAAACAGTGAATTGGACTACTTTGAAGCACATGTTTTATCAAAATTGCTCTGCCCCCATAAGATAATAATTTGCCTTTCCAACCCTGTATCTTTCCTCCTATCCTTTGGATCATGTGCTTATAGTAAGCTTTTTGTTTCCTTTTATAAAATATCGGACAACCCAAATATGTAAAAGGAAAATCATGTCTCAAAATTCCAGTAGCCACCTCTGCTACCACTGATTCACCTCCTTGCACTGTATGATGCAGATATACAGCACTTTTATCTTTATTTACCTTTAACCCCGAAACCTCTTCATATTTCTTCAACGTGTCACTTATCATTCTCATTGTCCTCACGTCTGCCTTACATAATATGATCATATCATCCGCAAAAGCCAAATGATTTAATTTGAGGCTTCCTCTATGCCTACCAAATCTTTTGAACTCTTTATTCCTCATCAAAGCATTAAGAGATCTTGACATTACTTCTACCGCCAGAATAAAGAGAATTGGAGAGACAGGGTCCCCCTGCTTTAGTCCCCTTGAGGATTTAAAGAAACCTCTCGGTTGACCATTAACAAGGATGGAATACTAATTATTGCTAATTAGTTTGTACACCATATCATTGAGTCTATCCCCAAACCCCATCTTTCTTAGGACCTTGGTTAAAAACAACCATTCAACTCTATCAAAGGCCTTCATCATATCCAATTTAATGACCATGTTGGGTGTTATTCCTCTTTTTCAAATTTCTGATATTATCTCCTGCACCAACAACACATTCTCTGCTATGCTTCTCCCCTGCACAAATCCCGCTTGCTGTCGAGAAATAACACCTGGTAACACCACATTAATTCTTTCATCTATAATTCGCGAAATTATCTTGTTCGCAAAATTACTTAAAGAGATAGGTTTTAGGTCTGAAAAAGTGTTCAAAACCATTTTCTTCAGGATAAGAACTAAATTTGTGTGTGTGATAAATCTAGGAAGTTCAGCACCACAAAAGAAAGCCTTAACCATATTATACACATCCTCATTAATAATTTCCCACGTGTCTTGATAGAAGGCCCCTGTCATACCATCTGGACCTGCTGCACTGTTCCTATTCAGTCCCATTACGGCGTTTCTGACTTCTTCTATAGTTGGCATCCTCTGCAATTCTTCACTCTTTTCTTTATTTACTATCTCTGGAAGCTCACCTAACATCTCTTCGAAAGTTTCCATATTTACCTCAATATCTTGCCTTGTAAATTGTTGTGTATAAAAATTAATTGTTGCTTCTGCAATGTCCCCTTGATCTTCCATCCATACACCCTCTTCATTTTGAATTTTAGTCACCTTCAGTCTGCTTCTTCTACCCTTCACTATGGTGTGAAAGAATTTGGTATTTCTCTTCCCTTCCTTAAACCATTCCATGCCAGATATTTGTTTCCAGAACTCCTCTTCTCTATGAAGTTGCTTCTTCAAATCTGCCTGAGTCTTTTGAAGTTTTTCCCTATTTCCACCCGTTGGATTCACTTCAAACTCAATCTCCTGTATCTTAATTATTTCCTCAAGTGTGACAATTTCCTGGATAATATTGCCAAAGGTTTCTTTGCTCCATTGTGTCAGCGCTCGTTTTACCCTCTTTAATTTATGATGAAACAAAATAAAGGGGTCCCCCTCAAAGTCCGCCTTCCAATGATTCCTGATAACCTCCATAAACGAGTCCTCTTTCACCCAGAAATTCAAGAATCTAAAAGGCTTTATTAATTGGATTTTCCTTCATCTAATACATGATATAAAATATTTATGTAAGATAGTGAGAGTAAATAACTTTGCAACTATTAATTATCACATTACGAGGGTCGGAGCTAATATGCTATTTACACGGATTTGTTCGAACTCATAAATTTTAACTCAAATTTTCTATTTTTCTTAGGCGGAATGACCTGATAGGCCCTTATGCTTGGCTTTATTTGTAAGTTGGACTCTTATATTTACAATTTTGTTATCTAAATCCTTAAACTCACTGAAACACAAATTTTAAACTCTTTCCTCATCCTATGTGTGTGTGTGATACACTTATTTACACGTAGGATTCCACATCATTTTTAATGACACATAAGAAATTAAATATTAGACAAATAAAATAAAAATAAAAATAAAAGGCATACCCTGGAAATTTTATTATTTTCTCCATTTTTATCTCAAATTGAGCACAAATTCATGTTAAATGGGTGGAATTCTTACCTATTTGACTTTAATTTTACACTATTGGTTCACAAACACAAACCCAACAAATCTCTATATAATTTTAAATTTATTTCATAAATTCACAAAACTCATTTGTTACTGTTGAAGCTCATCAAGCTTATCAATGAAGTTTTTCATTTTTCAATACCCACTATCACCAAAGAGTACGCACGAAATCGAGATTTTGAAAGAACAAATATGGCAAAACAAAAAGAACTAGGAGGAAAATTGATTTGCAGCAAAAAAAAAATGAATTTTGAGAAATTATTTAGGGGTGCGAGAGTGTGCGAGGGTGTTAAGAAGAAGAAGAAGAAGAATGGAAATGGTGGATGAATCCAAAGAAAGAAGAAAAGAAGTGGAATGGGTTTAAGAAATTTGATTGGGGTGGGGGTGGGGTGGGGGGAAGCAGCGATAGGTTGCTTTGAAGAAGATGATATCCCTTTTCTTTTTTTTGAGTGTTTTCATTTATTTATTTTTTAAATTTTAATGTTTTTTTTCATATAAATTTTATACATACTTGCTTTAAAACGCGTGAAATTACGCATCGTTCTAAGTCAGCAATATTAATGTGACATGTGTTCAGTCAATGGTTAAATGTGTTTAATATATGGTGTTTCATCGAGTTTAAGGGTCCAGTTGACAAAATCGTAAGTATAATAGTCCAACATACAAACAGAATCAAGTACAACGGTCCGCCTTTTTCTTAAGATAAATTTAATTAAATATATATAAATTATTAATAAAAACAATAAAAATTCTTAATCTTCATATCAAATCAATATCAACTAAAACAAATAAATTAAAGGGAGGGAATATCAGAACTCCATGTCATAATCGATAATTTGATAGATGTACTTTACTGTTTTAAGAAGGAACTTGTAAGGAGAGCTCAAAGGGGTAGATATATAGACTAGAGAATAACTAGTAAAAATGCATTACAAGTCTCAATGATTTTTTTTTAAAAATGATTTAATCATATCAAATTAAACTGATTTTTATGTGTTTTCTAAAAAAATAAAATTGAAGATTTCAATATAAATTTGTGATCATATCAAATAATTAAGGTGAATTTTTTATTTTATAAAAAATATTAAAACAATTTACCCCATTAAAAAAATACAAATATAACTTTTAATATGTTAAATTTATAGTAACTAGGCATTTGGACATGTGATTTTATATCGCAATATAAAATCATGAGATGAAATCAGCTTTTGAACAAGAATTAACCATGATTTGAGATTTTTCAAGTATAGAAATTGACCCATAAGTTTATATTTTTTTGTAAAAATAACCTCACGTTTATATCTACTAACTATTTATTTCATGTATAAATAAAATTTATAATTCATATCATTACCTTTTAAATAATTTATATCTCATACATCGATTATTCTCACCAACATAGAATTTATTGTTACTTTACCATGTATATTCACCAAATTCATTATTTTTTTGTCAAATTTATTTACCAACCAAATTGGCCAACAAATGGCTCAAAGTAACAACGTTGGTTTGTATTCTCAGCTATATGATCGAGAAATGCAAGTTTAATGTGAGAAGATAATCCTTACAATGTGGGAGGATTGTATTAGAGACTAGTGCACTACAACTTATATTCATTTTTTTTATTGAATTAAAGTTTGATTAATATATCAGTTTATCCTTCTTGCAACCAACAACGTGTTTCAACTGTGAGTTTTCGAAGTGCAAACACCAAGTAGTTTTTTGGACTTCGAGAGCGATGCTAATTTGAGAAATTTGGTAAACACGGCAGCCAGCTGATTTTCACTTCTGCAGAAGATGAAATCGATTATTCCATCTTTTATGAGGTACCTTAAGAAATGAAATTTGACATCAATATGTTTACTTCGCTCATGCTGAACAACATTTTTGGAGAGTTTTATTGTAGAACTACTATCACAATAAATGGTAATAAAGTCATTCTGCTTGAAATGAATTTCTTCAAGAGCCTTGTCCATCCAAATTGCTTGACAAGCACATGCTGTTGCTGCAACAAATTGTTGCTTATGTAGTTGATAAAGTCGAAATTGATTGATTTCTCAAAGACCATGAAATTGCTCCCGACCCCATCATAAGGACCTCCAATAAATCACTATCAGTAAAGCCAACTAAGTCTAATTTTTCTTATCTCACGTAGAACAGATCATAATTAGTAGTTCCTTGAAAATAGCGAAAAATTCTCTTTGCGGCAAGAAGATGCATCTCTTTTGGGCTTTCCATGTATATGCTAATAAGATATACAACATGCATAATAGCAGGCCTTGTTGCCACTAAGTACATCAAGTTTTCCACTATTTGTTTGTTGTCACGACCCAGATCGTCGTGATTGGCACCCACACTAACCCTCTGGTGAAAGAACCACTACTACAACCCAAACCAAACAACTAAACATAAAACTAAGACATTTAAGTTACGGAAGCAAATTAAATAGCTAAAGACTGAAGTTCCCATAAACTTCCAAAATACCTAACAACTAAATAATGCGGAAATTACACTTAGAACCTGAAAGTCAATGTACCAAAACATCTAACAATGAACCAAAGTCTAAACAAGAAGGGATACGATTTCAACTAATGAACTAATAACTAACTAGAAAAGTCTAAGTCCGAAATGTGGATATAGACGAAAGGAGAACTCATGGCAGCCTAGAAGAACTAGCTCACCCTTGAATTCGGTCGACGATCACTGATCTTCTAAACGAAGTCTGTCAATAGCCGCTTGAAGATGCCCTGAACTCAACAAAGAAAGAGCAAGTGCAGTATCAGTAAACAACCACAATGTACTGGTATGATCACGCGGCTATCCCACTAAGTGCAACATACATAAGTCAATACAACAATATAATCACATGCATAATATCGAACATATACAAGATTATCAATATTTACGAATAATATACAGTTTCGCATTTCTTAAGATACACAATTATGACAACTCATTGGTCCTCTCATGGAACCCAAATTGAAACAGTTAGCATACCGGAACGTGGTACCCGATCCAATAATTATGTCGGAACGTGGCAACAAATCTCATAATTATGTCAGAATGCAACACCCGATCCATTCAACTAGCCACAATCACAAAGTACATTCTCATAATCATACAATCAAGTCATATTTCATAGCATTCATCATTCATATATCCTCATTTACAATTAATGTGATTAATAATGCAACATTCGCATACATACATGTATCATAATGAAGCAAGAACAAACATACATTACACAATCATAGAATCACAACTATCACCTACCTCGAAAAAACTTGAAAGTCTAAGAAACTTGATCCTTCCCTTTTCGGATTCGTTCCACTTGTTCTAGGTCTACAAACAATCAATTTAATACAGGAATCAATAAACAATCACTAATTACCCGAATTACTAACAATTCTAACAACCCTAGATCATACTCATGATCCCAAGTATCCAAACTAGGGTTATTTCCACCATAGATTCTAGATCAAAATCCTCCCTCATCGATGATTACCCATTAGATTACGTTCTATGGATCGAAAAACGGATTCGGGGAGTAAAAACATTACCTTTAGCCTCAAGAATGGTGGAAAACTGTTAAGAATCGCCTAGGTTCGTTCCTTAGCTCTAAACACCGAAAAGTGCAGAATAAAGACGTTTTGGGGTTTATTTACGACTTTAAGTCACGTCTGGCCCGCCACAGGGGCACCCACCCTACTACAGTGGCCCCGCCCTGGCGACCAAAACCACCGCCAAAGCGGCTTGAACAAAATAGTGAGCAAATTAAAAAATTCCAAAACCCCCATTTCACAACACGCCTTCAACCAACGACACTAAAATATTGCTCGTTCACTCTAAGATCAATTCCGACAGTTCTACTCATCCGAATTCAATTTTGTAAAGTCGTATGGATTCCTTAATGACCTATCTAACTACTCATGTAATCAAAAACATAATTAGATCACCGAATTGCTATCAGATTTCTCTAGACTTTAAATACTCTGATTTCGTCCAAATCTGGACTAGGTTGAGAAATTTCAAGTTACCACGAAAAAGTTTTCCGACCAAAAAATTTTCTCTGTTGGCTTTTCTATAACGACGGAACCCTATCGTTAGATTTATAAACGGTGTTGTCAATTCCCCTTCTCCATGTTCTTTAGTCAGCTTCAAACCAAACTCAGTAAGACTGCTGGCAGAGTTACAACTTTTCGTCTGAAACCTATCCAAAATCTCTTTAGCATACTTCTTTTGTGTGATGAAAATCCCATCAAAAGATTGAACAACTTCAATGCCAAGAAAATAATGCATCATTCCAGTATCAGTCATATCAAATTCTACCATCATGGACTTCTTAAAACGTTCAACCATGGAGATATTATTGCCGGTGTAAATTAAATCATCCACATATAAATAAACAATGAGTATTTTTCCTTTATCATCAGTCTTTGTAAAGAGTGTGTGTTCATATGGACATTTCTTAAACCCCTCCTTAGAAAATTAAGCATTTATATGACAATACCAAGCTTGTGGAGCTAGTTTTAATCCATACAATGCTTTGTTTAATTTACACACTTTATCTTCTTTTCCAACTTTGACCTAACCAGAAGGTTGATCATGTCACGACCCGATTTCTCAAGTTATGATGGCACCTACTATAACCCACCAGCAAGTAAGCCAACCCGTAACCCAAACAACAAGTAATGGGTCTGAGGGTAGAAACTAAACAAGAGTAGGCAAATAACAATATACATAGGCGGAAGCAAACCAAAACATAAATACAAATAAATATCTCTCCCAGAACCTGGAAGTCACTAGTACAAAGCTACTAACAAAATGAGTACAAGTCCCAAAAATGGACAACAGAGACTGGACTGTCTCGAAAGGTAAAAGACAAGTCTATATATACAGATGTATACTGAAATAGTACAAAACGTCGTAGTGCTCACACCCGTCTCCGGATCAGTCTGCTCCAAGCTCGATCAAACGTTGGCTACTAGTGTCCAGACCTGCATCACGAAATAGATGCAGAGCGTAGCATGAGTACCAAAACAACAGGTACCCAGTAGGCATCATAGGCCGACTGAACTTGAAAAGTAAAGGCAATATGAAAAGAAGGAATAAACACAAACCGAAGGTCAAGAGCGGAAATCTAAGTAACAATGGAATGCACACGAGTGTAGAAAGAACTAACTAAAGTAATCTATAAGCTAACTACACCTAACTGGACCCCCATAAGCCCAGAAGGTACATTCGTGCGCAAGTTAAATAAAAACCTGAACGGACCCCCACAATCCCGACGAGTACACAGAATAACTATAACTAAAGAGAATTATATAAAAGAACCCAAGAACGAAGAACATCGAACCAGAACCTCAACCCTAATTAGTAGAATCTGACAATACGGAGGCCGAACCTCAAACCGGATGCTCACCAGAAGTACCTAAGTAACCAATAACAAATATCAAGTACATGAGGCCGGAACTCTAATCGGATGCTATGTATAGGTATCTGAGCAATAGAGGCCGGAACTCTAAACCGATGCTCTATATAAGTAACTGGGCAATAGAGGCCGAAACTCTAACCGGATGCTCTATATAGGTATCTGAGCAATAGAGGCCGGAACTCTAAACCGATGCTCTATATAAGTAACTGGGCAATAGAGGCCGAAACTCTAACCGGATGCTCTATATAGGTATCTGAGCAATAGAGGCCGGAACTCTAAACCGATGCTCTATATAAGTAACTGGGCAATAGAGGCCGAAACTCTAACCGGATGCTCTATATAGGTATCTGAGCAATAGAGGCCGGACCTCGAACCGGATGCTCACCAAAAGTACCCAAGTAACCAATCACAAGTAACAAGTATAAGAGGCTTAATTAAGCATGCAAGCACTCTACATAACGAGGAGGGTCTATTAATAACACAAAACATGCTCACAGTTACCCGATAATTCCCGAAAATAGGCCGAAAACATGATTTCTTAACAACTATGCAGGATTCAATAACTACCCAACCCAAATCCCAACTAATCAACATGGATTCACATTCTCGAGCTCAATCTAAGAGAGGGAAACCGTAGCCTACCTGTAGGCCAATCACACGCGCTCCAAAATCACTTCTCCAGAGCTTTCCCTTTCCGAACGTCCTCGAAACGCTGCCCCGCTATCAAATAGAATCACAACGTTATTACAGTCGTCTAGACACCAAAATCACAACAAATGGAGACGGGTCAATTTTGGAGTCAAAACGGGAATCGTGGGACCAACGCTGCAAATTCCGGAATTACCCCAAAAGTGGGTCCTAACCAGTTTCCCCCAGCTCATATCCCAAAATGGGACACAATTCGAGGCTCGGGAACAACACACTACCAACATACAACCAAAACCCAAATTTTCCTCAAAAACTAGAAATGAAACAGCAGTTGAATCAGTGTTTTTACCAGAAACGGGCAGTCTAGATTAAAATGCGACAATACCACGATGTTCTCCTCGAAAAACCACTCAAGATAGCCTCAAAAATCACTGAAATCGGATCTAGAAAGGCTGAGAAATCAAGTCTCAAAAATTCCCAAAATCAAGTTTACCAAAAGGGTGTGGCAGCAGGTATTTTTACGAAAATTACTTCAAACGGGGACTCCAAATCACTATCCGAGCTCACCAACACGTTGTCCTCGAAAAATCTTACAACTTTGCCTTTTGAATCGCCCAAATAGGTTGAGAGATGAGAGAGTTATGAGGGTTTAAGTTTGGGAATATGTTGCTCGTTTTTCTGCATTTATTGCAGAAAATTTGCAATAATTCCAAAACTTAAAACTCCGACGGGGAGCTCTGATCTCGTTCGGAACCCCGTGCACGCAAAGGAGATATGCAACCATACCAAATTTGATATTCTAGACTCAAACGGCGCAGTCGAAATTTCCATCAGAGGTCATTTCGATAAAAAGTGGGTCCCACTTCCAAAAGTCATTTTAAGTCAAAACCCACAAAAGGGCTCAGAAAGATATCGAAAACCTCCAGACACAAAAGAAGGGTCAATTTAGACCAAACTTGACATTCCGGAGCTAACCGCGCTGACGGAAGTCTCATCCGAGCGCGTTTACTTAGAATGTTCACCAAAGTCAAACTTAAGCTTAAACTTAAAGTTAAAACGTCTAATCGCACCGACTCACTGAAAACATCGGGAGGCATGTCGACCATGCTACTAGCCTAAAATAACCCTTCCGGAGCTGATGGAATCGTCAGAATTGGATTCTGATGTCATCTTCTTGAACTTTTGATCGAAAATGATCGTTCAAGGTTCATAAGGTCCAAAACACAAAAACTCGCACCAACACCAAACGAACGACCAGGTGACCGAACTGTTAGTCCCAGCAAGTCATAAATGACTTGGGGTCACTATAGGAACGCACTAAACAACACACAGAAGGCAAGACACAGAAATGACCAAGAGGGTCATTACAGATCAACAAATACCTATTCATCAAAGTCCCCTTGTACGAAAGTCGACTTGTTTAAAAAATGGGCCATGAATGTTAAGCATCCAACGCTATCACTAGTATGATAGTATCAAGTCATGCTACTGGAGCAAAAACTTCTCTGTAATCCACACTTAACTCTTGCTTATAGCCTTTAGCTACTAAGCGTGCTTTGTGTCGCTCGACTTCACATTCCTTGTTCATTTTTTTCTTGTATATCCACTTGACACCGATTGTCTTATCCTCTTTTGGAAGCTCAGTCAACTCCCAAGTGTCATTTCTAGTAATTGATGACATCTCTTCATCCATTGTTTTTCGCCAGTTTGCATCTTTAACAGCTTCTTCAAAGCTGGTAGGATCACAATTTGAAAATAAGGCAAAATGAATAAGTGGATTTTTAGATTGATCAATTCCAGTTACCTCAAAATCAGTCATTCATGCGGGTCTTTTTTTTATCGTTGAGGATGTTCATCTTCTTGTATAAAAGCTGAAATTGAATTTATCGACTTTTTTGTCTCCTCCAACTATTGTATTTCTTCAAAGGCTACTGGGAGGAGCTGCTGATCCCTTTCATCCTTCTATGACCAAGTAGAATGTTCATCAACAATTACATCATGACTAATAAAGATCTTCTTGGTGTTAGGATTATATAACTTATAAGTTTTAGATTGATTACCAACACCAAGAAAAATGTATTTTTATCCTTTATCGTCTAGTTTGATCCTCTTTTGATCTGGAACATGTGCATAAGCCAAACATCTGAAGATTCTAAGATGCTCAACACTTGATTTTTGCCTGCTCCATGCCTTTTAAAATATGAATTCTCCAATCAACAACTTCCACCAAAAACTTTTTGAGACACCACTCTTAGTAAAGATGTTGTGAGCCATGTTAAGGATTATACGACTCTTCCGCTCACAAACACCATTTTGTTGAGGTGTGTAAGCTGCTATAAGTTGCCTTTTGATTTCATTTTCCTCACAAAAAATATAAATTCTTGAGAATTGAACTTTCATCCACCATCAGTGCGTAAAGCTTTCAATGGACTACCCATTTCTTTCTCGACAAGTACTTTAAAATGTTTAAAAACATCAAAAGCTATAGACTTTTTGTGTAAAAAATACACCCATGTTTTTTGATTGAAGTCATCAATAAAGGTTATGAAGTACCTTCTACCACTATTGGAATTGAGATTTATTGGTCCACAGAGATCCGAGTGCACCAATTCCAGCAACGCCTTTGCTCTCCAAGATTTGCCTTGTGGAAATGGACAGTGAGGTTGTTTCCTAACAACACAATTTTCACAACTTTCCAAAGGAGTTGTAATTTGAGGAAGACCGTTCACCATGTTCTTTTGATGTAGCGTTCTCAATCCGTTAAAATTCAAATGTCCATTATGAAAATGTCACAACCATGCCTAATCCTTTAATTTGACAAAGAAACATATATGATGAATATTGTGTAGATAGAGAAAGAACATTATGTTTCTAGTCATTTTAACTTGAGTAATTAATCAAAGTTTGGCATCTTGAATTCTACAAAACCCATCTTTTATAGAAGGGAAAATAGTTTGAAATATATTCGAACTTTGATCGAAATTGTTGTAACAATTCTAAACTTTGGGATTACCCTTTGTACTATTTAATAGTGTATTTTAAAGATATATAGGTGTCCACGTAGATATCATAAATATTGCATCATTATAAATAGTAACTTGTCCACCTGGACATTTATATATCTTTAAAATTACACTATTAAATAGTGCAGGGAGGTAATAGGTCCTGCCCAAAATTTGGAATTGTTACAACAATTTTTGTCAAAGTTCGAATATATTTCAAATATTTTTCTCTTTATAGAAATTGCATACCCCTTCTCTAGCAATTGGAAATACTCAGAAGATTGGTCTTCAAATCTAGAACAGAAAGAACATCAACAATTGTCTGGGAGAAGTCTCTCTTGGTCTGAATTAGAAGCTTTCTTTTTCCCATGGCTGCGATTTTGGAGTTGTTCCTGAATTTCACGCTATCTCGAAAAGATTCTTCCAAGGTGGAGAAAACAGACTTATCTCCACTCATATAATTGCTATATTCGTAGTCGAGATACCATAAATTCTTATATATTTCCTCTTTCATGTGGCAAACCATCAACAAAGATATCTCTTCTTTATCTTGTTCTGCAAAATTAGATTTTTCTCCATGCATCTTAGACAAATCGATTCAGCATTCTGATTTTATAATGACCAAACTTGTGGCATCTGTAACATTCCATTTTGGACTTATCTAATGACTTAGAGTTGTAGCCTCCTCGTCCCTTTCCTCTGCCTTGATTGTCATGGTGTTGATGTTGCTGATGATTTTCACTATAGCCTCGGCATCAACCTTTGCCGCTGCCTCTACCATTACCTATGTTGTACCCTTGTCCGCCAAAATAGTATTTTGTTGAGGCATTCAATGTCACCTCCTCCTTTTCATCTTGAGTGATTTTTAGCTCGTGAATCAACAAAGAGCTTTGCAATTCATCAATTGAAAGCAAATCAATATCATGAGATTCTTTAATAGAACAAATAACGAAGTTAAATTTTGGTGCCATGATCCGAAGAATCTTTTCAATAATTGTAACTTCATTTGACTTATCGTCATGGAACCGCATTTTGTTGACAACTGTCATCACCCGTGAAAAATAGTCACTAACTAACTCTCCAGATTTCATTCGAAGAGTTTCAAACTCCGAACAAAGTTGTTGTCTTTTTGCCCTCGTCGATCCTTGATATTTCTTCTCCATGTAGTCTCAAATCTGCTTAGAAGTGTCTTTAGAAAGAATAGTTTCCAAGATCGCACATTCAATTGCATGGAAAAGATAATTGTTCACCTTGAGGTCCTTCAGCTATGGTGCATGTGCTTCTGCTTTTTGTTTGTCTGACATTGTTGTGCCTTCTGTGGTTCTGATTTGCCATCCATAACCACTTGTTAATACTCTTTTGATCTTAGAAAATTCTCCATCAACATACTCCAATAATCATAGTGACCATCAAAGCGATGAATGATTGTTTGCACAAAATTTTCTGAAACTATAGATTCACACGTTGCTGCTGCAATTTCTTTAAGTATTTCTCTCACAAAACTGACGATGATACCACTAATGGAAGAACAGAATCTAAGAAATAGGAGAGAAAACAAACTTGGACTCTATTCAATAGGCTCAAATTCACTTCTGTCGAATTACAGCAATTGAACTCTTTTTAAATAGAGTTTTACTAACTAAATATAAGTAGCACTAACTCCTACTATCACTCAACTACTAATAAACTGAAAGGATTCTACTATTTTTATTCAACCAACTACTTACATGCTAAAGATTAAGTCAATTGAAATACTAAAGATTGAATAAAGGAAAACAATAACCAACAATATATACTAAAGAGTAACTAGTAAAAATGGAATGGAAGTCTCAATGATTTTTTTTTAAATGATTTAATCATATCAAATTAAACTGATTTTAGGTGTTTTAAAAAAAAAAAATTGAAGATTTCAATATAAATTTGTGATCATATCAAATAATTAAGGGAAAAAGGACAAATATACTCCCGAACTATCATAAATGGTATGCAAATATTCTCTGTCATACTTTTGGGACATTGGTGTCCCTGCCGTCAAAAAACTATAGCATATATGTCATTCACTCTAACGGAAGACTAAATAGGGACACGTGGCGCAATCTTATCCGTCAATAAATATCAGATCGGTGGATAAGATTATGACACGTGTATGTCCGTTAGTATAAAGGATATATATGCTTTAGTTTTTGGACGGCAGGGGCAGCAATATCCCAAAAGTATGACGGAGGGTATTTGCATACCATTTATGATAGTTCGGGTCTTGTAAAATAAAAGATTCACCTTAATTATTGGGAAAATGCCAAATATACCCCCGAACTATCATAAATGGTATGCAAATATTCTCTGTCATACTTTTGGGACATTGGTGTCCCTGCCGTCAAAAAACTATAGCATATATGTCATTCACTCTAACGGAAGACTAAATAGGGACACGTGGCGCAATCTTATCCGTCAATAAATATCAGATCGGTGGATAAGATTATGACACGTGTATGTCCGTTAGTATAAAGGATATATATGCTTTAGTTTTTGGACGGCAGGGGCAGCAATATCCCAAAAGTATGACGGAGGGTATTTGCATACCATTTATGATAGTTCGGGGGTATATTTGGCATTTTCCCAATAATTAAGGTGAATCTTTTATTTTACAAGAAATATTTTTAAAAAAATTACCGAATCAAATATGTACAAATATAAAAAAAAATTATATGTTAAATTTATAGTGCATATCAAAAAAAATCTCTTTAACTTTGGTACTTGAGCCTTGAGGTAAATTTCGTAAAAATAATTATATAATGTTAAATTCAAAACAAATATATGCGGCTATAACAATTCAAGTACTCCCTCTGTCTCTAATTACTTATCTGCTTTTAAATTGATACACTATTAAAAAAATAATGATTAACATAATAAATTTGTCATTTTATCCCTATTAATTACGAAGTGGATGAATTAAAAACTTAGATTTTCAAGAAGTTCTACCTTTTTCTTTAATAGTACTAGTTTGTTCTTTGTGATTATTTAACAGAAATACATTAAATCATCTTTGAAATTGATAGCAAAACTTACTTTAACATTTTAATTAGGCAGAATGACCTGAGAGACTCTTGTACTTGACTCCATTTTGTAAGTTGGACTCTTATACTCACGACTTTATCAACTGAACCCTTATATTCATTGAAACAAAATATTTTAAGCACCTTTGACCATTGACCAAGCTTACGTGACATTAATATTGCTGATTTGGAAAAAAAAGTGATTGCACGCGTCTTAAGGCGAGTAAACATTATATTTTATATTAAAAACAAAAGAGATTTAAAATAATTCCCAGCCCCTCCGCCCGCTCCCCCAGAACCATCACCAACAAATTTCTCAATTTTCTTCTTCCCAAACCATTCTGCCCACCTTCTTCTCCTTCTGTGAAACCACAACCACCACCTACTTCTTCTTCTTCGGCTTAACATCAGCCCTCCACCCTTACCCCTACCCCAACCAACAAAATCCATTCCTAAATGCTCCCATAAAATTTTGCTCTTTGCTGTAAATCATACCACCCAAGCTCTTCTCTGCTAGATTTTCATTTCCAAAACTTCAATTTTGTAAGTATTTTTCGAATCTTATATGAGATAATGTTAAGAATGATGATGGATATTGATAAATTGAAAAAAAATCATGAATAAGCTTGAAGAACAATAAATGGTTTTTGTTAATTTATGAAATTAATTTAAAATTATGATGAAATATTATTGGGTTTGTATTTGTGAATTTATTGTAAAAATTCAATTCAATAGGAAGAATTACACTTGTCAGTTGTTTGGCATGAATTTTGTCCTCAATTGTGATTTGTGAGCAAATATTGAAGAACATAATAATGAAAATTTTCAGAATGTTTTTTTATTTTATAAAAAAATATTTAATTTCTTATGTGTTATTAAAAATGACATGGAATCTTACAAAATGACATGGCATTGACAAACAGAGTCAAGTACAGGGGTCTCAGGTCATTCCGCCTTTTAATTATATGAACATTTAAAACACCCCTTAATAACTTTCAAGTGAATTAAATATCCCATAAGGGGTGAATATAGCAGAGTGAGTGCACTCACTCTCCTATAAGTGTGTGAAATAATAATTAAAAAGAAATCGAATGATAAAATCATACATATACCATTTTTATTGGTCAATATATAACTATTTTTTTACTTTATTTTAATAAATTAAATTTTTAAAAATAAAATTTGTAGATTTCATTTTTAAAAAAAAATATATTCAATTTTTTCTACCTCTTTATTTTGTTGCTTTCCCCAAATATCTTCTTCCCCATTGGAGCACTCTTTATACTTTTGTTCTTCCATATTAGTCATTTCTTCCTTCATCATCATCCCTCACCTCACCAATCCTTCATTAATCCACAAAATTTAGCATTAACATCATATTATTGAATGCAAACTTCCTTGAATTTTGAGTAATCCATTTTGATTTCTATTACTCCAATTATGATGGAAAAATTGTGGGTCTATCAACTTTGTTATACAACCTTTATTTTTCATTTGAGTTGTCAAGAAAAATATGGCTTCTAAAAAATACCATTTTCCCCGGTTAGATTTATGGGTGAGGGAGAGGGTTCGAAGAAAAAAAGTAATATATATACTACTTTTCTTTAAACAATTGATGAATGGTGAAGAAAAAAAATAACTATTGAAGGCTGGAAACGATAGAAAAAGAACTCAATGAAAGCTGGAAATGGCAAAAATCAAGGAAGAAGAAAGAGTGTTTGTGGGTAGAAGAGAAGGGATTGAAGAAGGTGGGGCCCACGTTAATTTTTTTTAAAATAATTAATGGAAATGGGTCCACATTTTAAATTTTAATTTTAGAGAATGTATTTTTTAATTAATTAATTGATTAGTGTATGAATTTTAAAAAGTATTTAAGGAAAAAGGTGAATAAGCAAATAAATAAAAAATAAATGACGTGATGTTTACATGACTGTGATGTAATGCTTACGTGGCTCTGATGTGGCGGTGAGAGAAGTATCATGGTGGTACATAATCTACTTGAAAGATGTTAGGTGGGGGAGGGGGTTATTTTTTAATGCCTTTTTAGTTAAAGTTCTAAAGTAAATTTTGATACCAAATTCAAAAGGAACTTGATGTATTCTCTCGTTATCTAAATTTTAATTTTCGCAACAAAAGACATAATCTATCGGCATTAGTTATAGGCTAATAGATCATGAGATAAAATTTTACAATGTTTGCTTTCTATATTTATAATCACAAATTATTATTTTTCAAAAAAAAAACAATTGTAGATCTTTTTGAATTTTTTTATAGTCAATTACATATAATAAAATAGTTCTTTGGTAGAACAATTATCCTCCTTACCATTTGGCATTTACAAACGATTTTTAAAGTACACTAACTTAATTGTTTAACAAAACTAATTATAAATTTCAATTTAAAATTAATATAAATTGCCATACGTCTTTTTATAATTAGAGTGATGCATCATATAATTATGATAGACATAATGAGTATACTGCTTATGTTAATTGACATTGTAGGATATTATAAAGGGAAAAATACTTTCATTCTATGATATTATAACTTTTTGATATTTAATTCTCTCACATTTTATCATTTTAACGATTGTGATACATTAGATGACATTTAAAAAATCAAAATTAACCAAATCATATCAAAATTGCATCTTCTTTTATTTTCTTAAACTTAGTGTTCAATGGACGAATTTAGTAGGTAGTTTATGAAGAACATGAACCTGTGATTTTTTCGCAAAACTTGATATTTTATGTATATATTTTTTAGAATTAATCTAATATAAACTTTTGGCACCCTTACTACTAAAAGGCTTAGTGATTCACTTGATTGAAATCTAAGTTATTGACCCCATCTCCTTCACCTCTATCGCTATCAAGTCAAAATCAAATAAACAAATTGAGATGGACGGGGAGTATTATACCATCTCTCCGTCCTTCTCTGTCTCTGCTGGAGTATTTTTGTTTCCATTATAATAAATAAATACACTTTGTTAAGTAAAGGAATTAAAAAGAAAGAAATAAGAGTTGAAGGATCAGCTTTAAAATCTGATAATACATGAAGCAAAATATAGGAAATCAGTGAAACCAAAGTTAAGAAAGGATTATTATCTTCCCCAAATCACTTACCAAAATATATGAACACCACATTTGGCACATCTAGTTAATATATATAAAAGTAACAAAAATAATTATCGAACAATTAAAGCATTTAAGAGAATTCGATACTCACTTTTAGCTTTTTCCGAGTGTCTGTCATTTGATAAGTTCAAAAGAGCAGGACTATTGACATTGGAATCACTCTGATCTTCTAAGTTTGCAGTATCCATCTGGGCAGTAACTTCCTTGAAAACGAAAAAAATTCAATAATTCAAATAAAAACATTTCAAGTTCAGCAATACAATAATTTAAAACGTGATAATTTATCCAAAAAAAAAATGAATCAAATTCTTTTTTTTTATACAGGCAGAACCAATGGTAACAGGTGTATTTTGACTAAAACAATGATCCATCTGTCCTCCGTGTATATAAAAAAAATTCTCGTCATGTGTTTGACATCACTTAAAATACTAAAAAGTCTAGGGTCTCTCATAAATATTTTCTCAATCTTCACAAGTAGGGATAATGTGTGCATACTCGCTATCTCTCAAAACTTCACTTGTGAAATTACACTAGATATATTGTTGTTGTTAAATGTGTTTGACATCAATTGAAATACTAAAACGATGAGGATCTATCAAAAACAATCTCGATAAGGTGTGCATAGCCACTACCTTCCCCAGATTTCACTTGTAGAATTACACGTGATATGTTGTTGATGTTGTTACAAATACTAAATTATTTATTCTAACTTTCAACCTTTACTTCTCTCATGAAACACAGATTGAAATATACTAAAAATAACCTTGAAAAATATAAATCCTTTAATAAGAACGGCAATGTAGAATAAAAGAGCAAAAAAAATGGGTACCAAATCGAGCTCGATGGTGAATGAGAACTTTCTTTTGCTGCTTCTCTTTGGCGCCGTTGTGTGCTATTTTTCTTGTTTGTTTATTTGCTTCTTTACAATTGATAGGGTTTTATTTCTTTCCTTAATTTTTTTTTTCTTTTCGAATTCATCCTCTGTTTTCCGATTACTGCTCTTTTTCTTTTTCCCCTTGTTCTCCCCACTCTTTTAAAAAAGAGATTATTTACCAATTAAAATGTTCATATTTCCACTTGAACAAAAATACTATAGTAAAATATTGGCTAAAACATATGGTGTCAGTAGTAAATGACACATGGTGGTAGAATCTAATGAGAGTAAGAAGTCAACGAGAACGGTTCCTCGAAGTAACGTCTTCGGAGGCAGAAGAAAAGACCCGTATAACTTACATTAATCGCATAGTGTAAAATTTAAATTATCTTTTATTTTTATTATTTTTTTAATTATATAAATCTCATATTTTTTTAGGTATTTCGAATACATAATTAAGAATTCAGATACATTATTGTTAATACATTATGTATCAATCTGTTGCACTTATTAAGGGAAAAAAAATTAAAAAATTAAATTAAAATCTCATAGTATCCATCTATTGCACTAATTAAGGGGGGAAAAAAAACTGAAAATCAAATTAAGATCCCATAAATTGCGCTATTTCATTCAAAATTATTGTCAAAAATTCAATCATATAATGTAACTAACCAAAAGATTCAAAAATTAAATTTCTTCTTCTTGTTCATCGTTCTCTCTGTTTCATAAAAACTTTTGTCGAAATTTTGGATAAGCGAGGTGAGTTATGAAAGATATAAAAGTGATGGAAATGTTGTTGGACAAACGATTCCTTTTGTGAATCTAAAAGTTCATCGAATATCCTTTCGATTTTGATTCTTGTCAAAAAAATTGAGATTCAAAATTCTTCTCCCAGTTCATTGAAGATCCTTTCAATTTTGATTCAAAATTGTTGAAAATTTTGAGTTTCAAAATTATTCTCCTAGGTCATTGAAAATCCTTTCAATTTTGATTCAAAATAATCAAAAAAATTGAGAAGATACGTCATGAAAATCCTTTCAATGTAAATTAATAAGTGTTGTATTTCTACTAGATACATTAAATAAGAAAGTGTTGCCCATAAGATTTTAGGTTTGAGATCGATGCATTATTGTTTGGTAATTGTTATGTATCAGATACATTTAGTATAAATTCGAATTTACGTATCATAACTAAAAATTAGTACATGATACATTATTATTTATGTAACTTATTTTGTTTGAGCAATACTATAATTTAAAATTAAAAAATACATTATACATGTAATTGTTCCAAATTAGCTTCTTTTTTGTGTGTGTGATACATAACACAAAATTTATGTATCAAGTACATTTATATTGAACATGATAAACACTAATCGAAAATACAACAACATTAGAGTTATGTATCAACACCTTAAATATGAACATGATACATTGCATAAAACAAAGGTTATTGTAGCAGTGATGTATCAGCAGTGGCGGATCCAGAATTTTCATAAAGGGGGTTCGGAAAAAAAAGAGCAGTGCTTAAGATTTGAGGTTTGAACCCTCAACCACTAAACCAACCTCTAATCTTATTTTTAGGAGGTTCAAAATCAATATATAAACATAAAAATACCTTAAATATACAACGTAATTTTTTGCCGAGGGGGTTCACCGAACCCCCTCGGCAGACTCTAGGTCCGCCCTTGTGTATCAGATCAATGATAACACAAACAAAGACTAATTTAAGACTTAAAATAAACGAGATACATTAAAAATATGTAACTTTGATAGTGATGGTCGTGCAATGGTAGATCCAACTTTCTTCTTCTTCTTCTTTTGGACGTTTTTCAACAGTAGATACATTAAAAGAAAATAAATATTTTTCAAGAAAAAATTCAACGACGATATGATTAACTAAAATTGCAAAGGTTCAATAAGATTTCAATGGGGGCAGGGGAGGAGGTAATTTTATTTTATTTTTTAAGATGAAAAAATTAAAAAATAATAATAAAAGAAATCAGAAATTGAAGTGATGGAAAGAAATCTACCTGTTGAATAATTTGAAATCATTAATTGGAAATAGAAAAGATTTGAAATTCGAAAATAGATTAATTGATGTAATTATGGAGAGATTTGTAGCGTGAAAAAAGGAATGAAAATCATGGATATGAGATTTCAAATTAATGTATCCGAAAAAGGAGATGATGGAAGGAAAAGACTGAATTTTTGATATTTTTTGAAAGGATAGAGAAAATATGAGAGAAAATGGTCTAAAAGCCTCCCAACCTATACCCGAAATCTCAACTACACACTCCAACTTTACGGGTGTCCTATTACCCACCTAAATTTTATATTTCTCTATTTTATACACACCTAAGTGCTGACCTCAACACATAAACCAAATAATTAGGCCTGCATGATTCCACGCGCTGGGTCCCCCGCCTCTTCAACTCCCATTTCTCTTCTAAAACGTAAAAGAACAAAAGAAAATCCTCCTTTCTCATTTTCAATCCTTCTCCATTAGCAATGTGCTCTGGTAACTAAGAGCGCAGGCTGACAGTTCCACCGGAATGGCCATAGTGCCGCCAGCGACGGTCAGACGACCTTCAGACCAATGCGAAAATATACCCATGGAGGAGACGGATCTTCAATAATATCGTCAGATTTGGAAAAATAAACAATCCCTTTTGAATTAGAAGTGCTCTGATCCACTAAATTTTGAGTTTTCAAGCTATATATATATTATGAATTCTGGTTTTTTTTTGTTATCTGCAACTGAAATTTTTGGATCAATTTTTATGAAGTTTGATAGAGAAAGGAAATTTAAGGTTATTTTTGAGATACCCATCTTGGAAATCTAAAAAAGATGATTTCTTTTTATGTTAGATTCATAAAGATTTGATAATTATTTTTTTATTTATGAAGAATTTTAGCTAATTGTAAAGCTATGTTTGTACTGAGTTTCTGAAAAAGTTGCTTTCTTTTTTGGATGGATTCATTTTTTTTTTTGTATTGATGAAGAGCTTTGTATAGCTAATTTGCAAAGGCATGCTTTGTATTTTTCTTCTTTCTTGAGAATTAGTACTGGGATTCTTGATTTTCTGGTGGTCCCTTTCTTTTTGGGTGCTTGACTACAATTCAGCGATCACTGTTCATCTTTCGGAGGGAGTGATTCAGATCGTTCCAATTGATGGAATGGAATCAACACCTAAGATCTACCTAATACTATAAAATCACAACATTCTATGTTATCGTTTGAGAGATCTGCTCAGGCGATTTTGGGGGAGAATCGCCAAAATCGGCCCTCAACTCAAACGGAGTTTCGCCGGCGATAACTGAGATTCAAGGGAAACAAATAACTATGCTGGAATCCCCTCAGCCCAGCGCACCCAGTTATGTAAGTAAAATCAATATGAACAGAGGTTGTAATTCAGGCGAACTCGCCGGAGCTCAGGCAAACAAAATTTTGGAAGTCTGCTAAAAAAATTTCGTCAAAATTAACCTTCTAACGCGCCTAGAGGAGGTGAGAACACCTCCCATGACAAGTCAGCACTTAGGTGTGTATAAAATAGAGAAATATTAAAGTTTAGGTGGGTAATAGGACACCCGTAAAGTTGAAGTGTGTAGTTGAAATTTCGGGTATAGATTGGAGGGTTTTTAGACCATTTTCTCAAAATATGATAATAAATGGTGTGTAGTTAAGTAATTCTTTCTAAAAAATACATGAGGGATGTAGGATCGAAAGAGAAAAAAATGGGCTAAAATGTAGTGTCAATAGTAAAGGACACGTTGTGGTAGAATCTAATGAGAGTAAGAAGTTAACGATATCGGTTCCTCGAAGGAACGTCCTCGGAGGGAGAAGAAAAGACCTCATCAAAAATACGCGAGGGATATACAACACGTGGCCTACGATCATTGGTCTCAGTACTTAAGGGCTCAAGTGGAGCTCTACTCCAACTTTACATTATATATTTAACAAGCGTAAAACATAACATAAAGTATATATGCACTTTGCTAATTAAAAATAGTATAGTTTAAGATCATCTCCAAATGAATTGGTTCTAGTAATATATCAATATATTTTGCTCAGCATTATCCAGAAATCAAACTTCAATTATTGGTGGGATTAAAAACTAGTGAATTAAATTAAGAAAAATGTGTTGTATATGCATTATGCTCTTTGGTAATTGCATATTACGTGCTAATCCTTTTTCGTGCAAAACTATATAATTAGACATACTTCATTACCATATATACTATTATAACATATACTTTCAAAATATTATGTATATTACCACTAATTAAGAGTTTTCTACCATATAGGGAGGCGACCGGGATTTGTTATGTATCACATATACATTAGATATAATGTATCTAGAACAAATTACACCTAATTTTGACCCCTAGACATATCTCGAGGCATCAAAATCTGGTAAGATACTTAAAATTGCAAATTATAGTGTATATAAGTAATTAGCTCCTAAACTAGTGAGGATTATATAAGCTCCCCTAGTTTTTCTCTCTTTGTGCATGAATAAATTAAATAAATCTCATAGTTTTAATATGAAATTACAATCTATCCCTAATAAGTTTCTAATTACATTAATCCCTTAAAGATTAAAAAAACCGGATACAATAATTGAAGCTCGGATACATTAATATGTAGTTCAAATACATTAAATATTGACTCAGATACATTAATATGTAGCTCAGATACATAATATGTAGCTCGGATACATAATATGTAGCTCGGATACATTAAATATTGGCTTAGATACATTAATATGTGGTTCAGATACATTAAAAACTAGCTCGGATACATTAAATACTGGCTCGGATACATTAAAGACATAAGAAATTTTGGAGATTTTTAAAAGTAATAGGGGATAATGGAAATAAGTGAAACAAAATGTGTTATTTCTGTAGTTTGTCCAATTTAATATGGTCAAATCCAAATTGGACTCCCGTTTCCCTTGTATCCTTCTATTGGGCCAAGCCCAACGCTCTCAGGAAGCTGATATTGGTGAATTAAAGGGCCAAAAGCCCAAAATCATCTTGAGCAGCAGCTAGAAAATGGGCCTGAAAGAGTCCAAGGCAAATCAGAAACAGTAGTGGCCCAAAATCAGTCCAGGCGAATAGAAACTGTTTTTTGGGCCCAATTCCCAAACAATCTATTTTGGGCAAATTACATAAATTCCACTAGTTTAGGTTATAATTACTATGATTCACGATAGTTTGGAATTTTTATAGGAAAAATTGTATCAAATAACAAACTATTAATTCAAATTAAATTTTATAACCATAGTTTATTTTAATTTATAATTCACAACAAACATCCTTTTTTTGGCCATCTGATTCGGTATACAGTTAACTATTTTCGGTATACAATTAGTCATTTTATACATTTCGGTATAAAATGTGTTTGTATTTGTATAACGCGAGAGAAAAGTGTATATAAAAATATAAATACATATATTTTCGTCCTATACACTTATAATTATACAAATACAGATCTTATTATTCAAATTACAATGTATAAATGAATTTATACAAAACTAAACAATTTGTATAAAATTAGATGTTTGTAGCGAATTATACAAATCAAAAGCTCCATAGCAAATATAAAATTTGCTATGGAGCGCAATTATGTAAACTATAGCTATAATATACAAATATAATTTTTATGTTTGATATATGTGAAAGTTGCTCATATTTATAATCTGAATTTATAATTTTTGACTTAAATAAGTTAAAAACTAAAATCAAATCCAAACAAAAAAATGAAAAAAGAAGAAGAAGAATGTCATTCTTTAAAGTTCAATCCCCCCACCCTTCAACCAAACGCCTGCTTGCCAGCAAGGAAAGGATTTGACTCCAATCCATTACAATTTCTTTTCATTTCATCAAGTACATATCTAGATAAAAGATATGTATCCTATTTAATTTTTAAAGGTTAAGATTATATTATATTAACTAGTATCATAATCATAGTTAAGAGTCTGTTTGACATTATTGTTGGAAGCCAAGAAATATTTATTTTGAGAAAAAAATATTTTCTTTTGAAAAATAAGGTGTTTGGCAAATCAATAAAACTGTTTTTGAATGGAAGCAAAAGCAATTTTTGTGTTGTTGAAAAAAAACTAAAAATTTCTGTTTTTAAAAAAGCAAAAGCAGAAAATTATTTTTTTCAAGACCAAAATGTTCCCTACCGTATATACATATTTATCAATATATCCTTTATATTTATTTATTTATTTTTGTTGTGGATTTTATTTGTGAATAATTTAAATTTATTTTTCTTGATATTTCTAATTATATTTAAATCATCATATGAATATTATATCAATATTTAATTTATTTATTTTATTAATCTATGTGAAATAGTGATTGAAAAATTAAATATGTACATTTTAATTTAATAAAAATAAAATTTACATAAAATTTTAATAATAAATATTTAAAATAATTTCTTTCTATAAATAATCTTAATATTAAAAGTGCATTGATACTTGTCCTTTTTCGTAATTTGACTCTCAAAGGTATTTAAAAAAAAAAAGATTATCCAAATATAGTTTGCTTATCAAAATCACTTTTCAAATGAATTAACCAAACACAAATTATTATTATTTTCAAACAAACTTTTTTGAAAAGCTATTTTAAAAATGTGCTTCTAAAAATAAACAATTTTAACAGTAATGCCAAACAGACTCTAAATCAACAACTTTTAGAAAACTATTCTTCAAATTTGATAAGAAAATGATATTCCTCACAAATTTTGATATACATTAATATCATTAATTTCATCTTATACTTTTATATTCAAATATTAATTTTACTCTAATTTGATTTTTGCATAACCAAAAAATACATTTTAAATTTAAAAATGATCGCATTTTTTGTTTGAGAAAATTCTTGTTTTGATGAAAAAGAAAAAAATTGGAAAAACAAAAGAGAGCATTTTCAGATTTCAAAAGATTATCACGTTTAGGGGTGTATGGCCTTTCTTTCTCAACTCCGGATTGATCATAGTAATTCAGAATTTGAAAAAGGAAAAATCTTTTGGCCAGAGAAATTTGGTTAGAATGGTATTTTATATTATTTTACCTTTTTGAATATTTTTACCATTTTAACTTTAATATATTTTAACTAAAAAATGAAAAAAAGATCAGTTTATTTTAAAATAAAAAAGATATTATAGTTTTTTTAAATTTCTGACCAAATTCTGGTCAAATTTTCTGGCTATTTAACATTAACCTTTGAAAAATACCAAACAAAAAATTTAATTCTAATTTACTCACAAAAATCAATGAAATTAATGTATATCAAATTTTGTGAAGAATATCTTGTTCTTATAAATTTTGGAGAGTAGTTTTCCAAAAGTTATTGACTTAATTATGATTATGATACTTGTTAGTAGGGGTGTTAAAAATGAGCCCAAACTTAATAACCCGCCCAACCCTCCCATACTTTTATGGGTTGAATCTAGCATAATTTAGATTTGGATCAGTTTTCAACCCAACCCAATAAACCCATTTTAAATTAATTCTAAGTTGAGCCCAATACATTCTCCACTTCAACCCGCTTCCTTAAACTATATTCTAAAGTTAACCGGCTGCTCTCACTTCTTCACAGAAAGATCACAGCAAATTTGATTTTGGCCAATTAATTTGTTCAAAATATTTGACGTTCACAAAAATTACAAGTCATTTATTACTTTTTTTTTTTTTTTTTTACAGAAATCCACATTTTAGTTTACTTATTGCCATTTCCCTATAAGTTTTACAAATCTCCAAAATCCCTCATTTTCTCGCATCAGATTTAGTGTATCTCGCGCATCAGATTAATGTATCAACGCTTATATTATTGTATCTCACGCATCAGATTAGTGTATCATGTGTACATCAGATTTGTGTATCATGTATAAAATGTAATGTATCTTACTTAACGATTAATGTATCTCGCGCATCAGATTAATGTATCAGCGCTTATATTATTATATCCGTTTGAGAGATTTCTGTAATTATAAACTTTTAAGGGATATATTGTAATTTTTCCTTAAAAGTATGTGATTTATGTAAATTGCCCTTTTTTTAAAAAAGAAAATTATGTTCTTCTTCAAACTGCTTTGTGGTTTTAAAGTTCATATAATACCACTTATTTGCTATTTAATATCTTGTTATTGTTTCTACTTAATATCGTATTGTATTGCTACTTATATCGTGTTATTATTGCTACTTAATATCGTGTTGTATTGCTTTTTAATGTCGTGTTGTATTATTTTTTAATATCGTATTGTATTTCTACTTGCTATTAAGATTTTGCTTTAGATAAAACGGGTCAAATTGGGCGGGGCATGACCCAACCCGGGTTTTAGCCCGTTTTAGCCCATTTGAACCCAAAGTAAATTTGGACGGGTTATAACCCAACCCACTTTTTAAGGCAACCCATTTTAACCTCTTCAATTTCAGTCCAACCTGCCCATTTGACACTCCTACTTGTTAGTATAATATGATATTAATTTTTAAGAATTAAAGTTTCTTTAGATGTGTACTTTACGAAATGGAGAGAAAATATAATAAAGGGGTGCCAAATCCGAAAGAAACAACTTACAACGACTTTGAGACAAAATTCATAAAAACACAAAACACGGAAAAAAGACAACTCCCTCCGTTTCATATTAGTTGATTACTCTCCATTTTTCATGTTACTTGAGAAATCATAAATAAAAATATGATTTTACTAATTTACTCCTTAAAAAACTTTTTAGAAATTTTATAAATAAATATGAACACTTTTAAAAAGAATTAATTACAAAGATAATATAAAAACAAATTAATACTTTCTTGAACTAATATGTAAAAAGTATATATATTTAATATAATGATCAATAATATGGGACTGAGGCATTAATGATCAACTAATACAAACTTAGAGAGTATTTTGGTAAAAGAAGCAAAGCCATTAAACTTCCCAAATCACATGGCGCACACAGTATTCACACTAACTGACTGAATGTGAGAGGAGAGAGATTTTTGTCATATTGTCAAAGCCAAAGCTAAGTCTCTTTTTTTCCTCTAAAACAAAAGTGTAACGTATGAAATATGGTTTTATGTTGATAAGTTTTTTTTAGTTCATTTGGGGGAAAATGGAGATGGTTAGTGGAGATCAGCCGACCGATGACGCTCCGGTGACGGTGCAAGCTTCTCTCGACGAAGAAACTGGACTGGAAGGTGAGTAAACTCTTACCTGCATCTTCTAATTTATCTGTATTTCGCCGGAATTTTTGGACACTAGTTCATGTAATGTGGACTGTATCTGACTCATTTTTTTCCTCATTGGGTGTAATGCAGAGCCTATGGGGCAGTTGTCGGTTGGCACTGAAGCAGGATCGTACCCTGAACGGCTTAACGAGCCTGATTGTATTTATTACTTGAGGAACGGAATCTGTGGCTATGGCTCTCGTTGTCGGTTTAATCATCCTCGTGATCGGAGTTTGGTAATTTTTGTTATAAGCCACATAAAAATCGTGTAATTTTAGGGTTCATTGAGGTATTTGTGTTTATTATGATGCCTGATCACTTGATTTGCTTTGTTACTGTTCAATTAAGATTGATCTATTAAGAAATCAATTTTTTTCAATCTTCGTTCTGGATTTTTAATTGTTAATCCTTTAAAATTGCACTTCTGATCTTTAGTGAAATCAGCACGAAAGATTTGAAATTTCATGTATCTAAACTGATAACAGGCTGTGGGAGAAAGAAGAGCTACTGGAGGAGAATACCCTGAGAGAGCTGGCCAGTTTGTTTGCCAGGTAGTTCCATTAAATGTGATAGAAATCAGTTTGAGATTTGGTGTTAGTTTAATGATCAAGTTCGAGAGAGAAGATGTGTTTTTGGATTTGACTATCTTTTGTACAATAATTTTGTTTACTTTTTTTGCTGACCCTGTACTAATTGAGCTGCCCTTTTTGTTAACAAATCAATAGATGTGCTTTTCCATTGTATCATATATCTAATATGCTGAATGACATCATGTGTTGTCCTAGCATATAAGTGGCTTATAAAAATAATTATGTTCTAGTATCTAGTATGCTATTTATGATGTTGATCATGATGAGATTTCTCATCTTATCTTTCAAATGCTCTATGGAGGAATTAAATTTGCTAGACTCTGTCATAATATTGGTCATTTTGCTGTATCTAGTAAATGTTTCGCCTTAGAAGTATTTAGCAGTGAATTATCTTTCAACCGTCCATTTTCCAATTTCATTGCTTATACTTGTATCATTTTCTTCCAATTATGATTGATCATTGTTGTACAATGTTGGTGCATGCGATGAACTAAAATAGAAAAATATGGTCAATATGAATTCATAGCTGACCCCAACGTGAACTGAGGCATAGAAGTTGTATGATAGATCTCTTTTTTCTTTTTTTGCATAAGCTATGATTGATTACTATTTGACATTTATCTCTTCCATTAGCTCCCCATCTTATGACATACAAAAGCTTGCAGTTATTTGTTATATATATTTCCAAAAATTTCTTGATTCCCAGAATTGCACACTTGGCTGACTCAGCCCTCTCACGAGTCGTCTGTTTGCTGTCTGCCCAAGGAGAAAGACCTCTTTCTCTGTTTTAATCTTGCGTTTTCTTCCAAAGTCACGGCTAGAATGTTATAAGTTAATTTTTGGCATTCTGTTCTGCGTTCAATACTATGCTACTATGTTCATACTTTTGTTTTTTTTTATAATTATTTCTTTTGGTCTTTTGGAATATACTGTTGAATTGGGCTACTCGTAAGTGCTTCAGTTTAAATAATCGGATTTAATTTCTACTTTTTATCATGGGGGTGCTAGTTTCGAGCTTCTGAAACTTTTCACCTTACCTTGATCATCTGTTCACTTGGCTGTCTAGAGTGAGGTGAGGTTATGATTTCCGTGGAGTGAATCAATCACTTTTTAATTCTGTCTATTCAATTCTTTGTGGAAGTTTCCAGTGTCTTTATCTCTCTATTATGTTTAGTGTTCCAACACATGAAGTGTTTGGTTTTGAAGAGTTCATTTTGAAAAGTGTAAAGTCTTCTGTCGTGTCTTCTAGTATTTACACTAGGTTTGCCTGCATACACTATCCTTTCTAAACCCTACTTGTGGAATTACAAATGGATTTATTGTTACCATTTTTTCATGTTTCACGCTGAAGATGTTGTTCTTAAGAATTTTTTCCTTCTACTTTGTGATTTAATTTTTAGAATGTGAATGCTATTGCTACCTGAATGTGTGGTTTAGATAAGTATGCAGTTGAAACCTACTATATTTTTTCTGATCTGTTAGTAGTCTTGATTTTAACAGATCTAGCTATTTTTTGGATTTTGCCTTGTATATTACCTGTTGAAAAAAATTCCTTTGGTTTACTTTAATCACTAAACGAAGAAAATAATGAAAATCATTCGTCTGCTATAATATTCCATTTCTTATCTTGTACTGTGTGATCTAGCATCTGAACCTATTCTATTCCGAACTGTGATTTACATTCTGAGGTTTTCTAATATATGAATTGCTGCTAATTAACCTAAGTGATTGTTGAATATGAGAACTATTGGTCAGTAAAGTTAGATGGCTATATGTCATGCATTTGAAATTCTTGCAAAACTTTCATGTATAAGACTGTAATGTTCACTGTTATAATGCTAGTTGTTCCTGGTTATGATTTACAGTACTATATGAGGACGGGAATGTGCAAATTTGGTGCTTCCTGCAAATACCACCATCCAAGACAGGGAGGGGAATCTCCAAGCCTGGTGATACATAACATTTATGGTTACCCGCTGCGACCGGTCTGTCTTCTTTTCATGTTCATTATGTTCCTTCTGTCTCCTTGTATCGCTATCTCCATTCGTTTGTGTTTTCAATTTTTTTGCTCGTCTCCTTTGAAAAGTTTGACCATTAAATTTTCTTTCTGATTTGGTTCATTGAGTTTGTTTCACAGAATGAAAAGGAATGTTCGCACTATATGAAAACAGGGCAGTGTAAATTTGGCATCACCTGTAAATTTCACCATCCACAGCCAGCTGGTGTGCAAGTTCCAGCATCAGCAGCTGGACCTTTTCCTTTGCCAGCGGCTGTTCCACCGCCAGCCACTTATCCAGAACTGCAACCTCTTCCTGTTGATTCAGCTGAACAATATGGAATGGTTACTGGCAACTGGCCAGTTATAAGGCCTGCTCTGCTTCCAGGTTCCTATATTCCTGACACATATGGTCCTATGCTTTTTCCCCCTGGAATGGTTCCCGTGTCGGATTGGACTCCTTATCTGGTATGTATATTATAAGTGTTTGTTGCAGCTGTTGATATAGATCTTTCCTGAAATGCATTATTTATCGGGAAAGTATTAAATTATCTGGTGCAGGGTTCTACTAGTCCAGTGCCATACCAAACTACTCAGTTTGCAGCTGGAGCAGGTCCAGTGCCATCCCAAATTACTCACTCTGCAGCTGGAGCAGGTCCAGTGCCATGCCAAACTTCTCACTCTGCAGCTGGAGCAGGTCCAGTGCCATCCCAAACTACTCAGTCTGCAGCTGGAGCAGGTCCAGTTTATGGTCATACACAACTATCTGCTTCAGCACCTGCCTACGCAAGCCCATATGTGTCTCTTAGTGCTTCTCTTGGTGCTTCAAGCAGCATCCAGGATGGACTTGCATTTCCGGAAAGACCTGGGCAGCCTGAATGTCATTATTACATGAAGTATGGGGATTGCAAATTTGGATCTTCATGTAAATACCATCATCCACCTGAGTGGAGTGGATCAAAGGCAGCTCTTATCCTCCGTGCTATGGGTCTTCCTCCTGACCTGTAAGCAACTTGCCATCTAATCCTTAGATTGAAATTCTTCACTGCAATTTAATGCTTTATCTTTTGGTCTTGCTTGTAAGTTTATATTATAACAGGTCATCTACCAACATTCCCTTAGTGTTTCTAAGTACAAATTTGCAATTTCCTGTTCTGTTGGAAAATTATTGACGATGAAAGATAACTCAGATGTGCTCCTCCTTTCTAATCTCATGTAGGCAGTTGGGAATTCATTTTCTTCCTTCCGTTCCTTCTTGTTATTGAAATATTTATTGCATGCAAGTTCTGACAGTTGATGCAGGAGTTCTCTTTGTCAGTCTTCTGGCACTTTTATTGTGTTTATAATAGTGGAACCGGGCATGTGCTTAGCCCGGGAATAAACTACATTAAAAATTATATTTGCAACTTCTTTTTGATAACATCAATGAAGTTAATCAATAAATAAAAATAGCATTTAAAATTAAATAATTAAGTCTTGATACAACAAAATACTTCTATAGATGTTCTTTCAAATTAAACCATACAAAAGGAATTGGAAGGTTAATGAAGTTATTTTTTTTTCTTACTTTAATCTTTCCTTCTCTTTAAAAAGTGCATGTTATGATATGATGTAGTTTTTAATTTTTCTTAATTTGATTTTTTAAAAAAGAAATTGATATTTTATTTCTTAAACGTGTATGGAGCTTTAATATTTCATGTTTAACTTAACCATTTTTTCCTAAATTATATAAAACGTTGATTCCCATCTTTTAAAAAACATTTCAATATCCAAAAGTGTGAACAATTATTGTCGTTTACCATTATTTAGTATTATACTATTTGGAGAGTTAAATTGTAGTTTATATTTAATTTTTAAAATCATTTTTAGCTATATATTAAAAAAATAATTTAATGATTAAACATGTACTAAGGTAGAAACGGAATGTCACCATAACTATTTTACTTGTTCATAGTAAATTTCTTAGGAAAAAAGATGATTTGAAATTAAGTTTAATAATCATTTCCATATAAATGAAGGACAACAAACTCTTGGATCAATTTTAAATTTGGTTGAATAAATATATCTTTCATGATGTCACTATCCTCTCTTCCATAACATCATCACTCCTTGTCTATGTTGCTTGGACTTGTCACTTTTAATATCGCACCCGTGTCGACGTAGCATGGGTACGTGTGGGATCCGTACATGTTCTAGTCAATCGATTTTGGGTACTTTGACCAAAATCAACGGAGAAATTCTGATTCAATGAATGTGTAATCAAAACAAAAGCTAAGGTAAAATTGGAGAAAATGGAATACCTTGTATATAGAAATTTCAAAGTCACTCTTTTTCCTTTTATTCTATTTTCAGGATTCTCCTATTGATCAACATTTTTTCTCATAATATCTCAAATATGGGTTTTATAACTCTGTTTTTAGATATTTGAATTATATTTTTATGAGAAGGTAACATTTAGATATTTGAATTATTTTTAGGTGAATATTTGTACCTGTATCCATACCTAGATCCGTATTTTCCGAGCCTTAAAAGTTAGATCAGGAAGAATTCGATCCCTAGATACGCACCCATATCAGACACTTACCCGAGTCCAGGTAACTTAGCTTTTTATACCATTTAAGAAGCCCATATAGTTATTCAAATTTACCAAAATGGGTGAGAGCTTGCAAGGTCATTAGAGCTTCAATTAGGGGTAAAATGGACAAGAGAATTCCTGTGAAGACTACAAAAGTTGAATCTTCTCTTCTTTTATAGAGATAAAAATATAAGTTATATAACACCTTTCTTTCTTCATGTTTCCTAAGTAATATTATTTGTTTCAGTGTAATTTTTAAATAATATTGTGGTCTCCAATCCAAACTAAGGGCAATTCTAAATTTAGTGATAAATTAAATCTATCATGACTTTACTTATGAGGAATTGTAGCTTTAAAACTGTTAGAACATGAATAAGTTTATACAATCTTATTAGATTAGGAATAAGTTTATACAATCCTATTAGAATAGGAATAAGTTTATACAATCCTATTTGGAATAAGAATAGGAATACAAATAGAAATAGGAATAGTAAATATTATCCTACTTGGAAAAGATTGTATTCTAGTGTCTATAAATAGGGTCTCAATGTAATAATGTAGACACGACAACAATTTAATAATATTCTTTTTCAATATTTCTCACATGGTATCAGAGTCTCTACGATCTTGGTAAACAATCAAAGAGCTTCCACTGTCGGCGGGCGGCTATTATTCATATAGGCCGCCCGTCTGGCCAATGATTATTTTAGCAAAAGTTGGGTCATCGTGTATCTTTCTGGTGACTATTTTCTCATATCTAATTTGTGTAGCACCGTGTCATCATTTCGGTGACTACTTTCTTATATCTAATTTGTGTAGCACCGTGCAATCATTCTGGTGACTACTTTATCATATTTAATTTGTGTAGCACCGTGCCATCATTCCGGTGACTACTTTTTCATATTTATTTTGTGTAGCACCGTGCGATCTTTCTGTTGACTACTTTTTCGTATCTGGTTTGTGTAGCACTGTGCCATCATTCCAGTGACTACTTTTTCATATAGAATTAGTGTAGCACCGTGCCATCCTTTTAGTGACCACCTTTTTTTGCATATCTGATTTGCATAGCACCGTGCATCTCTTTGGACTACTTTTCAAATTTAATTTGTGTAGTACGGTGGATTTTTTTCAAACTATTTTCTCATATCTGAATTGCGTAGTTCTATTCGTCTTTTCGGTGACTCCTCAAATCTAATTTGCGTAGGGTTGTGCCATCATTCCAACCCTACCCATATAATTTTTCTTTTTCAGTAGGGTCGTGCCATCATTCCGACCCTACCCATATTATTTCTCTTTTTCAATGGGTTCGTTCCATCAATTCGAACTATTCTATATAATTTCTATTTTCAAGTTGGGTCGTGCCATCATTCCGACCCTACCTATATAATTTTATTTCTTAGATTGTGACCACTTTTAGCCATCAAATCTAATACTCCGGCGTATGAGCATGTTCCGACCAATGTTTCGGTGACTTTCTTGTTTAATATCGACTCATCTATTGATTCCAACATGATCCATATACTTTATACTAGATTTTGAGCACTTTGTTGCTAGGGGGAGTTTAGTAGCCTTGTATGTCGATTGTGTAAGTCACTCTATGGTCTGAAACAGTTTTTACACTGTAATTTTATCACTCTCTGTTTTATCGGCATTATGCATCAAATTCAGTATTTCATGAGAAGATTAAGCACATCGAGATTGACTGATATTATGCATCAAATCCAGTATTTAATGAGAAGATAAGCACATTGAGATTGATTGTCAATTTTGTGAAGTCGACTGATCAACTTGCAGATATCTCACCAATCCCCTCATCGGTCCTCTTATTAATTACATTTGTAACAAGCTAGGTACATGAATTGTATGCACTAGTTTGAGGGGGAGTGTTAGAACATGCATAGGTTTATACAATCCTATTAGAATATGAATAGGTTTATACAATCCTATTAGATAATATGAATAAGTTTATTCAATCCTATTTGGAATAGGTATAGGAATACAAATTGAAATAGGAATAGTAAATAGTATCCTACTTGGAAAGGATTGTATTCTAGTGTCTATAAATAGGGTCTCAATGTAATAATGTAGACACAACAACAATTCAATAATATTCTTTTCAATATTTCTCACAAAAACGACAAAGAAAAGACCACGTGTCGATCACAAACTAGTCAAATTCAGCTAATGTGAATCCTCACTGGTCATTTTCACTTCACTTGGGCCTATTTCATTCCAATATACAATCATTTAGGTTCTTTAATAACTAGTGGTTCTTTACATTTTCCATTAATATACACATCTTTAATAACACACGTCAATCATTGTGTTCTACGTTTTTGCGAAGTGTGTAGATTCGAAAGATTGTAGGTCCTTTGAGGCAAACTTCCTTCCTCGAGATTCTAGTCTAGATGGTCCTCTTTTTTTTTTTTTACATTACCTTATAAAATAAGGTCTAGCTCGTCTACACTTGTAACACTTTCAATCATCATGATTTCACACAATAGACGGATGCGTTTGTAGGCATACATAGGATGTAATCAAATCATATTGAGCGACATTTCCTGTTATCTCACCTATTATCTTGTTCTCTTTGTGTATTGTTTGCACCTTTTAAAGGAGGTAATCATTACAATATTGTCTATTCTTGTATTTGTGTTCATCCATCTCAACATTCTTATTTTCACATTAATGATCCCATAACAATGCCTAACAAAGTTATTTTTCAAGCAATAAATACTTGTACATCTTATTCTTCATCCTTGAGTGGCTACCTTGTCCATGAATGTAAATAATGATATCTTTCTAAATTTACAAACTATTTAAATTTAAGCCTTACGTTTTACCCTTTAATGACACGATTTAATAGCCACAAGAATGCCTATGACATGTTTTAGAGCACAAGTTTTAAAAATCAGTTTTTCTTACTTAAACTCTGTGTTCAACCAAACACATTACGGTAAATGCGATAGAGGGAGCAATAATTTTCCTGTGAGAATTTGTGCGTCTCTTGAATGCCTAAAAATACCTGAAAACCTGGGAAGAGCTTTAAATGGCCCCTGCATTGTGGTTGTCTCAGGATTCTTCTTTCCAAATACTTGTTCAAGTGCAGAAAAAATGTTGAAACTTCGCATTTCTCGTAAAGCTAGACTAAAATGCAAGATGATATCTGTAAATGTGTGATGTTATCTCAAGTTTCAGTTTTTTAGTTGCTTCTTTTTTGTTTATTGTGTTAAGAGAGTCAAAGTTTGTTTAGTTTGTTCAATATGTCAACTTGTATTATGGACTATATTTGGACCCTTCAATGATTAAAAAACATATTTCCTAACTTTATGATGCCATACCGTTTAAGTGTGCTCGATATTGGAACTTAAGAATGTATGTGTCACTTTAAATCAATCAATTAGAAATTCAGTTGAATTGACAAAAACAAATTAATCTTATTTGATACTGCAGATGCATGTTAACTTTTGAGTTTTTGGTGTCAAATTCTGTAACAGACAGTATTATGCTATTACTTCCACTTTGTCATGAATTAATTGATGTGAGATTCTAATTTTTTTGGTACTTTTTCTTTTATTTACTTTCAGACATTTAATTTTAAAATAATGAATGCATTAGGACCAGCCTAATGAATATAATTAACAAATCACAGAAACGAAAGAATAAACAAGAAAATATGCCTGACATTTGAGCTAGCTTACTTTCAGGCATGTATTTTGATGGGAGGTATTTGTATCTATTTATTTGAGCAGACGGAGTCCTTGTGTGATTTTAGTTGGACGTTCTTTAAGCTATCGTTTCATTGTCACCATTACATTTTTGGATCTGATTTCTTTATTTAGTGACATTGCTTAAATACTTCTAATATTACTTACTATTGTTATTCTTATGGCACAGAGGAGGATGAACAGGTATTTTAAAGTCACTGTATCAAGTATTGCTTTTAGAAGATCTGACACGGGTGCAACAACTATATTGGAGAGTCCGTGCAACATAGTTCGTCAAGTCTGGTAAGTTTTTCTCCCCTTTTCGTTCTTTTTGCACTGATTTCTGGCTTATGGGAGGTATCTACCTCAACCCGATTACAAGGAGAGGTTCACTATGATGGGGATATTCTTTTTTGACCTAAAGGAAAAAATGAAATGCATAGGGGACCATCCTTTTGTTGCAGAATGTTCCTCAGATCTACGAATTTGTAGGGGCCCTCTCCGAAGATTGAGGAACAAGAAGAGATATATCAAGAAAAGGATTTATTATAGAGAAAATCTTAGTAGTTACGTTTAATCACAAACTACACGAAAGTTGTCCCTTTTTTATGGATATTTACCCATCAATGAGATGCACAGAGGAAGAGAACGATTTTCATATATCCCTTTTCTACTCTACTCCTATTCTGGTTGTGCCATTACCAATCGCGGATAACCCCCTGGTCCGACCGCTCCAGACCTAAGAAGAACTATTATCCTTATGACCAAACACGGATCAACTTCTTACTTCTCGAGCGATAGTTCCCACAATCCCAACCAACTTCTTGGGAGTAGGGACACTTGATTTCTTTGAGAGTTCATTAATTTTTGGTTCAATGGTAGTTTTTCATACTCTTTTGAAAATTTGAGATTTTCATTCGGAGGTATCAAGTAATATCCATTCATACATAAAATAGACAATCGGAGGTTAGACAAAAGAGTTGTTTTCATAACCCCGATACCTTTTGTAGGCATACGCTAGAATAACATGATAAAAATTAAAGAATGTGTCCAATTTTAAATGATGCAAATTTTCATTTCTATTGTTATGATGTTGCTGCTATAATCTCTCAGGCCCTAGCTCCTTTGTCTTCCAAATCTTCTCCTATATTCTTTTTCTTTTTTTGCTCCTTTTGGTCTTCACTTTTGGGTTTCCTGTAGAGTTTCTCCATTTTCTGTTAAATTTGTTTTTGGTGGATTTTCATTCAGATTTTGATAGTGAGTTTGGTTGGCGTATGTATGTTTTCTCTCTATTTTTCATGAATGTCATGATCTACTCATGCATGATTTTAGTAGTTTAGGTTCAAATAAATTGCAATAAATATGTTGGACTCAAGATTGACTTGTACTGCTTTTTGCATAATGACCTTTCCTTGATTATTGACTTCATACTACTAAGCAAAGTAGAGAACTCGGGATGGTACTGTTTTGACAGTGCTGTACTTCAAGACACGCTGACAAGCTTGACATTGTTGGACTATGGCACTTCAGATACGCTGCTAGCCTGCTACAACCAAATACGGAGATTTTAAGAATTTATCAAATAGTTTTTACCATGCATAAATGGCAGGTGATACTTCTTGTAGCAATCGAAACGTCAAAAGAAGATGTTTACATGTGAAAGACCTTAATTTCATGAACAAATAACAAAAAAAATTAGCAAGAAGACACTTTAAAAATATAGTACTCTCATTTATTCTATCTTCAATAAGGGCTCTTGCTTTGACTTTTTGTGTTTTCAGTCATCAAAAAATCACATGATTGTTTGCATAGCTAACTATGTATTTTGCAAGTTTGTTAAATTCGTCATATGTAATGCATATAGACCCCTTGTCCATGTCTATCCCCTTGTGATGTTTTATTGTTTTATGTATTCACTCTTAGAAGAAACATTCAAATCTTACAATTTTTTGGTAGTTGGTATCTTTATTATGTTTTCATATTGGATATTTCTTGCAGTGTAGCAAAGAATGACATTCCATGTACAGTTGCGTGCAGTGGTGGGACTGCTCCACCCTTAACAAGAGGTCTCGGGTTTGAGCCCTGAGTATGGAGAAAAATCCTGTTGGGAGCATACCCCCGAATGAGCCCTGCAGTGCACCATCTGAATTTAGTCTGGGATCCAATGCAGGCTCCGGATACCGAGTGAGAAACAAAAAAAAGAGAATATCAAAAACTCACTCTCTTTTAGAGATATCTGATATACGGTACTTGCAAAGCTTTTGCTTTTCCTTTTTCTCTTCTTGATCATCAATTCACATCCTCGTATGAGCAAGAATTTTAAGATTCATCATTTCCTCCATTGAAGGAACGGGATACAACTTAAAGGTTTATACACACCTTACATGTGAGAAATAAAAAATAAATATAATAAAGAACATGTAAAAAACGATAAATTAATGTGCTTCTTTCTCATTTTTATCCTCGCCCCATGACTGTTGATTGTTGAAAACATCTGTAGAAAGAAGGGATTTTCCGTTCACCGTATGGACCGATCTAGATCCTGTACCTGATCCTGATGAAAGTCAGGTTGAAACCTGCTTTCATTCAATCACTTTGGGCTCATCATCTCAATGAAGAGGTGCTACTAAAACTGGAGCAAGTCCAAGATGGCAGCCTTTATGGAATACTCCAAGAAATATGCGACTGATGAAGGTAAAAGAGATAACTAGAGTGAGTTTTTATGTTTGTGTTATTCGCGTGTTGGCTCATACTGAGGTACTAAATTTGAATGTCATCCTTCATAGATTGTTTTTTTTTTGGACCATGACTTGTATCTGCTTTCGCTCCATATATAAATTGTATTTCTACAAAATAACTTCCCTTCTATCTCCAAAATGTTGTTTGGACCACCGTTCATGCTATGAAATACTAGTAATAAAAGGTGTTGTAAGATTTAATTTCTCAGCAATATTTGCACGTCTTAAAGTTAAATAAGCTGACACTTGCATGTTATCTTTTTGCTAGGCAATAGATATTTCAATTATTTAAAAGAGTAGTGTTATAATCCATATTAATTGAAGCTAGTTTTTGACATTTTAAAAACATATGCAATAATATAACTCTTTTTTAGTTATTGACTTAAGATCAAGAAGGTTTATTATCAGTTTGATCACATTCAAAAAGTAAAGAAAGTATTATTTTCTTAACCCAAAACGTCAAGAGGTCAAAGTGAAGGTTTTTGTTTTCCTTGATAAATTTGGACGAATGATTTTGTAAAAGTAAAGTCGTAAGTTGAGTGATCTTATTTTATTTGAGGGACAGGTAACTGTGTATTCAAAAAATTCCATCATCCAAACAATGATGAGAGTGAGCACTTACATCCCATAGGGTAAAATACAGAAGGCCATAAGAACTAGTCTATGGAGCTTTACAATTTCCCTATAAAATCAACAAAAAGTTCTATATCCCCCACCATATCCTGTTTACACCAAAAATATAGAAGACCAAGGCAATTCATTCTGATTTTTTGAATGTTGTTGTTTTTGTCTTCAAAGCCTATTGCATTTCTTTCCTTCCACAATGTCCACCAGATACTTGCGGGGATTAATTCCCACCAGTCCTCTTCTGAATCTCTTCTTCCAATCTCTTTCCAGCAGCCCATCATACTTTTAGTAGTTTTGGGAACCACCCAACTCACTTCAAGTATACACAAGAACATGTTCCACAGATTTGCAGTTGTTTTACAGTGTAGAAATAGATGGCTATTTATTTCAGCATCCTGGTCACACATAAAACATCTTGAGCAAATCTGTACTTCATGAGTCAAACAAGCTTTTCTGCAAACTAATCACACAAAACAGGAAACTTTTAAGGGGACTTTGGCTTTCCAGATTAGCTTCCAAGGCCAGTTCCTAATCTGTAGTTGGCCAGTATTTCTCCTCCAATAGCATGACTTCATAGTGAATGCACCCTTGCTGTGAAGTTTCCACACTGGTCTGTCCGGTGCATTGGTATTTCCATTGAAATCATTTATCACCATAAGCAAATCTGCAACTCTTTGAACCTCCCAATCATTTAGGGACCCTTCTAAAAGTTGAAATTCCAACCTTGTATGCTCCACATCTGAGCTATAGTGGCCCTAGTCTGTTGACTGCGGAGGAACAAATCAGGGAAGAGAGATTTCAAGCTCCTTTCACCTATCCAAAGTTTATTCCAGAACTCAATCTTCACGCCATTACCCACCTTGAGCTGAATATTTTTTTGAAACTGGGGCCAGAGTCTTCAAATAGTCTTCCAGACACTACAACCAAGGACATTGTCAGTGATCCGGTGACTTTGAAGTCGATATTTCTCAATGATGATTCTTTTCCATAAAGGCGTATCCTCAGCACAGAACCTCCATAACCATTTTTGCAAAAGACGAGAGTTTTGGAGGCTGAGTTTCTTGATACCTAATCCCCCCTGCTTCTTGTGAAGTGTTTTAGCATCCCATTTTGCAAGGTTGTAACCTTTCCGCTCCTTGTGTCCATTCCACAAAAAAGTTTTTCCGAGCAATTTTATTCTCTTCACAATACTCTTTGGTATAGGAAATAGGCTCATCATATAGGAAGGAAGGGAATCCAACACAGATTTGACTAGTGTTAATCTCCCTCCTAAGGATTAGGACAAATACTGACTCTTCCATCTTGCCAATCTCCTGTCTCTACATCTCTTTGTTCTTTGCACCCAGGGGCATCCCTAGGTACTTTGTGGGTAAGTCAGCTACCTGGCATCCAAGATTACTTGCTAATATCTCCATATTATCAACTTTGTTCATTGGGTAAAGACAACTCTTTTGCCAATTAACATGCAGTCCAGAAGTGCCTTAAAAAATTGTGAGGATAGCCCTAATATGTCTAATCTGTGATACTTCAGCTTCACCAAAGATTAGTGAGTCGTCTGCATAAAGCAAATGTGTGACTCCCCTTTCATCTTCTCTGTGTCCTTGCCCCTGAGCTTGGAAACCCTTTAACTAACCATTTCCCCTTGCCCTCCTGATCATGTGGTTGAGCCCCTCCATAGCTAAGATAAACAAAAAAGGTGATATAGGATCACCCGTAGTTGAGTGATCTTATTGATATAAAACAAAGTTCACTAACTTTACTATATAATTTCTCAAAGTTAAGTGATCTTTTGAGATATTTACTCGTTAATAGCATGAATTGTGGAAGTAGTAAATTACCATGTATTTGTGTTTCACTGCATTTCTATACATTTGGTAGCACAAATTCGCCTGCTAAGAACAAAAATTAAAAATTAGTACATTTAAAGGATAAAATTAAGGGAAAAGAACACTTATACCCCAAAAAGAGAAACTATTTACAAACGACTACCCCTTACTTTCATACCCATTGTTGTAAACTACTAATGTGCGTTTACTGCTCGATACCATCAAAGTATATGTATACTCTGATGGTATCAAAGAGGAAGAAACAATGCTTCAGTAAAACACTATTGAGTTACTCCTTGATACCATTAGAGTATATATATAC
The DNA here is from genome assembly GCF_000226075.1 of Solanum tuberosum. Classification (NCBI taxonomy): domain Eukaryota; kingdom Viridiplantae; phylum Streptophyta; class Magnoliopsida; order Solanales; family Solanaceae; genus Solanum; species Solanum tuberosum. The sequence continues at coordinate 450,102 of NW_006239150.1, read as the reverse complement.
TCCAATGGCATCAAGGAGGAAGAAGTAGTGTTTCAGTGAAAAAACTGCTCAATTACTGCTTAGATACCATCAGGAAATGCAGAACCTATGTGGCAGTGTCCTGAAATGTAGTGTGGAGTGGATCTGAATCATTTCTTTCCTCATTGGGTGTAATGCGGAACCTATGTGGCAGTTGTCGGTCGGTAGTGGCTCAGGATCGTACCCTGAACGACTTTATGAGCCTGATTGTATTTATTACATGAGGAACGGAGTCTGTGGCTATGGCTCTCGGTGTTGGTTTAATCATCCTCACAATCGGAGTTTGGTAATTTTTGTTATAAGCCACAAAAAATCGTGTAATTTTAGGGTTCATTTTGAGGTATTTGTGTTTATTATGATGCCTGATCACTTGATTTCCTTTGTTACTATCCAATTCAGATTTTGATCTATTAAGAATCAGCTTTTTTCTATTTCTATTCCGGATTTTTAAATGTCTATTCTTAATCCTTTAATATTATAGTCTGAAAGAAGAAAATCCTTTCTTTTTTATACATTTTGCACTTCTGATCTTTAGTGAAATCAGCACGAAGGATTTGAAATTTCGTGTATATAAATTGATAACAGGCTATGGGAGCAAGAAGAGCTACTGGAGGAGAATGCCCTGAGAGAGCTGGCCAATATGTTTGCCAGGTAGTTCCATTAAGTGTGATGGAAATCAGTTTGGGATTTTGTGCTAGTTTGATGATCAAATTCGAGAGAGATGTGTTTTTGGATTTGGCTCTCCTTTGTACAATAACTTTGTTTACTTTTTTTGTTGACCTTGTACTAATTGAGCTGTCCTTTTTTGTTAACAAATCAGTATATGTGCTTTTCCATTGTATCATATATCTAATATGTTGAATGACATCTTATGTTGTCCTAGCATATAAGTGGCTGCTAAAAAAAATTATGTTCTATATCTATATGCTATTTATGATGTTGATCATGATGAGATTTCTCATCTCATCTTTCAAATGCTCTATGGAGGAATCTAATTTGCTAGATATGCTTTGTCATAATATTCGTCATTTTGCTGTATCTAGTCAATGTTTTGCCTTAGAAGGATTTAGCAGTGAGTGAATTATCTTTCAACTGTCCATTTTCCAATTTCATTGCTTATACTTGTATCGTTTTCTTCCAATTATGATTGATCATAGTTGTATAATGTTGATGCATGAGATGAATTTAAATAGAGAAACATGGTCAATATAAATTCATAGCTGACCCCAACTTGAACTGAGGCATAGTAGTTGTTGTATGATTGATCTTTATTTTTTGCATAAGCTATGATTGATTACTGCATGACATTTATCTCTTCCATTAGCTCCCCATTTTATGACATACGAAAGTTTGCAGTTATTTGTTCTATATATTTCCAAGATTTTCGTGATACTCAAAATTGCACACTTGACTGACTCAGCCCTGTCACGAGTCGTCTGTTTGCTGCCTGCTCAAGGAGAAAGACCTCTTTCTCTGTTTTAATTTTGCATTTTCTTTTAAAGCCACTGCTAGAATGTTATAAGTTAATTTTTGGCATTCTGTTCTGCGTTCAATTTATGCTACATTGCTACTAAACTCATACTTCTGTTTTTTTAAATTTATTTTGGTCTTGTGGAATATACTGTTGAGTTGGGCTACTCGTTAGTGCTTCAGTATAAATAATCGGATTAATTTCTACTTTTATCATTGGGGTGCTAGTTTTGAGCTTCTGAGACTTTTTACCTTACCTTGATTCATCTGTTCACTTGGCTGTCTAGAGTGAGGTTATGATTTCCTTGTAGTGAATCAATCACTTTTTAAAGTCAGTCTATTCAATACTTAGTGGAAGTTTCCAGTGTCTTTATCTCTCTATTATGTATAGTGTTACTTCCGACACATATCAAATGTTTGGTTTTAAAGAGTTAAATTGTGTACAGTCCATTTTGAAAAGTGTAAAGCTTCTGTCGCGTTTTCTAGTATTTACACTAGGTTTGTCTGTGTATACACTCTCCTTTCCTGACCCTACTTGTGGAATTACAATGGATTTGTTGTTTTTGTTGTTACCATTTTTTCATGTTTCATGCTGAAGATGTTGTTCTTAAGAAAATTTTCCTTCTACTTTGTGATTTAATTTTAGAATGTGATTACTATTCTACCTAAATGTTTGGTTTAGATAAGTATGCAGTTGAAACCTACCATATTTTTTCTGATCTGTTAGTTGTCTTGATTTTGACAGATTTAGCTATTTTTTTATTTGCCTTGTTAGTTACCTGTTGAAAAAAATTCTTTTGTTATAGTTTAGGATCACTAATCAAAGAAAAATATGAAAATCATTTCTTCTGCTATAATATTCCATTTCTTATCTTGTAGTGTGTGATCTAGCAACAGAATTCATTTTGGATGCTGCTTGAAGCAGCAAGAGAAGCAGTAAGAGACACATATGGCCCGGCGTAGGCAGGTGCTGAAGCAGATAGTTGTGTATGACCATAAAACTGGACCTGCTCCAGCTGCATACTGAGTAGTTTGGGATGGCACTGGACTAGTTGAACCCTGCACCAGATAATTTAATACTTAGCCGATTAACATTGCATTTCAGGAAAGATCTATATCAACAGTTGCAACAAACACTTACAATATAAATACCAGATAAGGAGTCCAATCCAGCACAGGCACCATTCCAGGGGGAAAAAGCATAGGACCATATGTGTCAGGAATATAGGAAACTGGAAGCAGAGAAGGCCTTATAACTGGCAAGTTGCCAGTAACCATTCCGTATTGTTCAGCTGAATCAACAGAAAGAGATTGCAGTACTGGATAAGTGGCTGGTGGGGGAAGAGCCGCTGGTAAAGGAAAAAGTCCAGCCGCTGATGCTGGAACTTGCACACCAGCTGGCAGTGGATGGTGAAATTTACAGGTGATACCAAATTTACACTGCCCTGTTTTCATATAGTGCGAACATTCCTTTGCATTCTGTGAAATGAACTCAATGAGCCAAATCAGAAAGATAATTTAATGGTCAAACTTTTCAAAGGAGACAAGGAAAAGGATTGAAAACACAAAATGAATGGAGATAGCAATACAAGGAGACAGAAGGAACATGAAAAGAAGACAGACCTGTCACAGCGGGTAACCATAAATGTTATGTATCACAAGGCTTGGAGATTCCCCTCCCTTTCTTGGATGGTGGTATTTGCAGGAAGCACCAAATTTGCACATCCCCGTCCTCATATAGTACTGTAAATCATAACCAGGAACAACTAGCATTATAACAGTGAACATTACAGTCTTATACATGAAAGTTTTGCAAGAATTCCAAATTCATGACAAATGGCCATCTAACTTTACTGACCAATAGTTCTCATATTCAACAATCACTTAGGTTAAGTGGCAGCAAATCATATATTAGAAAACCTCATAATGTAAATCACAGTTTGGAATAGAAGACCTGGACTGCCTGAATGTCATTATTACATGAAGTATGGGGATTGCAAGTTTGGATCTTTGTGTAAATACCATCATCCACCTGAGTGGAGTGGAACAAAGGCAGCTCTTATCCTCAGTGCTATGGGTCTTCCTCCTGACATGTAAGCAACTTGCCATCTAATCCTTAGATTGAAATTCGTCACTGCAATTTAATGTTTTATCTTTTGGTCTTGCTTGTAAGTTTATATTATAACAGGTCATCTACCAACATTCCTTTAAGTGTTTCTAAGTGTAAATTTGCAATTTCCTGTTCTGTTGGAAAAATATTGACAATGAAAGATAACTAAGATGCACTCCTTTCTAATCTCATGTAGGCAGTTGGGAATTCATTTTCTTCCTTCCTTTCCTCCTTGTTATTGAAATATTTATTGGGTGCAAGTTTGACAGGATGCAGGAGTTCTCTATGTCGGTCTCTTCTGGCATTTTTGTTGTGTTTAAAATAGTGGCATTGGGCATGTGCTTAGACTGGGCCTGAACTACATTAAAATTTATATTTGCAACTTTTTTTTGAGAACGTCAATGAAGTTAGTATATAAATAAAGATAGCATTTAAAATTGAATAATTAAAAGTCTTGATACTGAAAATACTTCTGTAGATGTTCATTCAAATTAAACCATACAACAGGAATTGGAAGGTTAATAAAGTTATTTTTTTTCTTACTTTAGTCTTCCCTTCTCTTACAGAAGTGCATGTTAAGATATGATGTAGTTTTTAGTTTTTCTTAATTTAACTTCTTTTTTTTTAAAAAGAAATTTATATTGTTATTTCTTAAACGTGTATGGAGCTTTAATATTTCATGTTTAACTTAACCATTTTGTCCTTAATTATAAAACGTCAATTCCCATCTTTCTAAAACATTTCAATATCCAAAAGTATGAAAAATTACTCTCGTTCGCCGTTATTTAGTATTATATAGTGAGAAATATAAGAAAAAAATATTATTGAATTGTGTATCTAAATTATTACATAGAGACCCTATTTATAGAACTACAATACAATCCTTTACCAAATAGGAAACTAAATACTATTACTATTTTTATTACGATTCCTATTTCTATTCTAAGTAGGATTCTATATACCTATTCATATTCTAACACTCCCCCTCAAGCCGGTGCATACAAGTCATATGTACCTCGCTTGTTACAAATGTAATTAATATGAGGACCAATGAGGGACTTGTTGAAATATCTACAAGTTGATCAATCCACTTCACAAAATTGACAGTCAATCTCAATGTGCTTAGTCTTCTCATGAAATATTGGATTTGATGCATGATGTCATCATGTCAATCAATCTCAATGTACTTGGTCTTCTTATGAAATATTGGATTTGATGCAGAATGTTGATAAAACACAGAGTGATCAGTCCCACTATGAGTCATCCAAAAACCTGAATTATTATGTTGAACATCCCAAACCAAGCTCGAGAAAGACTATTTCAGACCATAGAGTGAACTGTGCAATCGACATACAAAGGCTACTGGACTTCCCCTGAGCAACAAAATCAGGTGGTTGCTTCATATAGACTTATTCACAGTGCAACAGTTGCCGAAAAGTGCTCAAAATTTGTGGTATAAAATATATGGATGGTCTCAGAATCAATAGATGAGTCGATATTAGATATGGAACAAGAAAGTCACAGAAAAATTGGTCGGAACATGCTCATGCGTCGGAGTGTTAGAATTGATGGCTGAAAGTGGTCATAATATGAGAAATAAAATTATATGGGTATGGTCAAAATGATGGCATGACCTTACTGAGAAAGAGAATTATATGGGTAGGATCGGAATGATGGCACGACCCAACTGGAAAATAGAAATTATATAGGTAGGGTCAGAATGATGACGCAACCCTACGCAAATCAGATTTGAAGAGTCACCGGAAAAATGAATAGAGCTACGCAAATCAAATCTGAGAAGATCGAAAAGACATGGTGCTATGCAACTCAGACATGAGAAAGTAGTTTGGAAAAATCCACGGTACTACGCAAATAGAATATGATAAGTAGTCTGGAGAGATGCACGGTGCTATGCAAATCAAATATGAAAAAAAGTAGTCACCAAAAAAATGGCACAATGCTACACAAATTAAATATGAAAAAGTAGTTATCGAAAAGATGGCACGGTGCTACGCAAATTAGATATGAAAAAGTAACCACCTGAAAGATGGCACGGTGCTACAAAAATTAGATATGAGAAACTAGTCACTGGAATGATGGCACGGTGCTACACAAATTAAATATGAAAAAGTAGTCACTGAAAAGATAGCATGGTGCTATACAAATTAAATATAAGCAAGTAGTCACAATGATGGCACAACGCTACACAAATTAGATATGAAAAAATAGTCACTTGAAAGATACACGGTGACCCAACTTTTGCTAACATAATCATTGGTCAGACGGGCGACACATATGGGTAATAACCGCCCGCTGGCAGCGGAAACTCTTTGATTCTCTACCAAGATCGTAAAGACTCTTGATACCATGTGAGAAATATAGGAAAAGAATATTATTGAATTGTGTACGTACATTATTACTTAGAGACCCTATTTATAGACACTATAATACAATCCTTTACCAAGTAGAAAAGTAAATACTATTCCTATTTCTATTACTATTCCTATTCTAAGTAGGATTATATATACCTAATCCTATTCTAACATATACTATTTGGAGAGTTAAATTATAGTTTATATTTATTTTTTAAAATATTTTTAGCTATATATTAAAAAAATAATTTAATGATTAAACATGTACTAAGGTAGAAACGGAATGTCACCATAACTTTTTTACTTGTCTATAGAAAATTCTTAGGAAAAAGAGATGATTTGAAATTAAGCTTAATAACCATTCCCATATAAAAGAAAGACAACAAACTTTTGGATCAATTTTAAATTTGGTTGAATAAATAGATCTTTTATGATGCCATTATCATCTTTTCCATGACATCATCACTCCTTGTCTAAGTTGCTCGGACTCGTCACTGTTGGTATCGACTCGACATGGATGTGGGATCCATACTTGATCTGGTCAACTGATTTTGGGTCCTTTGACCAAAATCAACGGAGAAATTTCAGTTACATTCAATGAATTTTGTAACCAAAACAAAAGCTAAAGTAAAATTGAAGAAAATGAAATACCTTGTATATAAAAATTTCTATGTCACTCTTTTTCCTTTTTATCTCTTTTTAGAGTTCTCCTCTTGATCAACATTTCCTCCTCAAGTTTTCCACATAATATCTCAAATTTAGGTTTTATAACTCTACTTTTAGATATTTGAATTATTTTTAGCTGAATCTCTGCACCTGTATCCGTACCTAGATTTGTATTTCCGAATTTTAAAGTTATCAGGAAAAATTCGACCTCTAGATAAGCACCCGTATCGGACACCCTCACTCGAGTCCAAGCAACTTAGCTCCTTGTAGCATTTAAGAAACCCATATACTTATTCAAATTTACCAAAATGGGTGAGAACTTGCAAGGTTACTAGAGCTTCAATTAGGGGTAAAATAGACAAGAAAATTTCCTGTGAAGACTACAAAAGTTGGATCTTCTCTCTTATAAAGAAGTAATATAAGTTATATAACACCTTTCTTGGTTCATGTTTCCAAAGTAATGCTAATTTGTTTCATTGTAATTTTAAAATTAATGTTGTGTTCTCCCATCCAAACTAAGGGCAATTCTAAATTTAGTGAAAGCTTAAATCTATCATGACTTTACTTATGAGGAATTGTAGCTTTAAAACGACAATAAAAGACCATGTGTCGATCACAAACTAGTTAAATTCAGCTAATGTGAATCCTCACTGGCCATTTCACTTTACTTGGACCTATTTCATTCCAATATTCAATCTTTTAGGTTCTTTAATAACTAGTGGTTCTCTACATATTCCATTAATACACACATCTTTAATAATGTGCGTCAATCTTTGTGTTCTACGTTATTGCGAAATGATAGATTCAAAAGATTGTAGGTACTTCCTTCCTTGAGATTCTAGGTCTAGATCGCCCCCTTTTTTTTATATATATATTACCTTGTAAAAAAAGGTCTAACGACTCATACACTTGTAACACTTCCAATCATCATGATTTCACACTATATATGGATGCATTTGTAGGTATACATAGGATCTAATCAAATCATATTGAGCAACATTTCAAATTATCCTCTACGTGTGTTGCTTGCAGCTTCCGTCGGAGGTGATCGTTCTGATCCGTACATCCATTTGTAGGTCTGCATATGATCTAACCAAATTATCTCAAGTGACCTCTTGTCTTATTCTCTATGTGTATTGTTATCACCTTTTATAGGAGGTGATCATTACGATATTGTCTAATCTTGTATTTGTGTACATCCATCTCAACATTCTTATTTTAACATTTTTGTTCCCATAACAATGCCTTACAGAGTCTTTTTTGCCAGTAATAAATACTTGTTCATCTTATTCTTCATCCTTGAGTGGCTACCTTGTCAATGAATGTAATAAAATGTTCCTATTCTTGCCAAACTGATGATATAGTTTGGATATTATATTTCTTGGCTGATTCTTGTACTTGGGAGAAACACTTCCCTTTTCAGTTTATCCTTAATATAATGATATCTTTCTAAAGTTATTAACTATTTAACTTTAAGCCTTACATTTTACCCTTTAATGACATGATTTTTAATAGCCACAAGAATGTCTATGACATGTTTTAGAGCACAAGTTTTAAAGTCTGTTTTCTTTGTTTTCTTTCTTAAACTCCATGTTCAACCAAACACATTCACATAAATGGGACAGAGGGAGCAATAATTTTCCAGTGAGAATTTGTGCGTCTCTTGAATGCCTAAAAATACCAGAAAACCTGGGAAGTGCTTTAAATGGCCTCTGCATTGTGGTTGTCTCAGGATTCTTGTTTCTAATTACTGGTTCAAGTGCAGAAAAAATTGTTGAAACTTCGCCATTTCTCATAAAGCTAGAATAAAATGCAAGATGATCTGCTGGATTTGGTCCCTACTCCCAGGCATTGTTCTGATTTGTGACACTTTTTCACTTCAACTGGGGTCATGCAAACATGTGATGTTATCTGAAGTTCCAGTTTTTAATTAGTTGCTTCTTTTTTGTTTATTGTGTTAAGAGAGTCAAAATTTGTCTAGTTTGTTCAATATGTTAACTTAGATTTTATTTTTGTTCTTTATGACCATGGTGTCCCGGCCAACTTTCATGCACCTCAACTAATTTCACGGATATCCGCCACCTCTCACCAGCAACCTGTACCAGGTAACTCTATCCACCAAGGCTAGGACAGATGGGAATAATCACCTAGTGTTATTCCACGGGATACCTGCCACCACCCACAGGTAACTCTGTCCACCAAGGCTAGGAAAGATGGGAAGAATCACCTAGTGTTTTTTTGTTTCCGTTGAGTTTTGAACCTGGTGCATAGGTCAACTTGGATTATGGACTATATTTGGACCCTTCAATGAGTAAATAACATATTTCCCAACTTAATGATGCCACACTGTCATCCTTATTACGTTATTTATGCATTCATTGATATCTGCATTGCCAAGTTGATGTTGTGTTCTTGTTCTAATTGTGAGAAGAGATTCCTAGTTGTCCATTGATCTTTTGGCAAGATGCATCTTGTATTCAATCATCAGCATATTAATATTTGAACATAGTGAATTTTGTGCTTTAATAATATCTGTGCTCAGACTGAAAGATCATCTTTTTGGGTTCTCTCAATTGTTGTTAGGGTGCACCGTGCAACCACTACTCACAAAATGGAGTGTGCAGATTTGGATCTTTTGGCAAGATGCACGTTAACTTGTGAGTTTTTGGTGTCAAATTCTGTAACAGACAGTATTATGCTATTACTTCCTCTTTTTCATGAATTAATTGATGTGAGATTTTTTTGGTACTTTTGATTTACATTTACTTTAAGACATTTTATTTTATAATAATGAATGCATTAGGACCAGGCTAATGGATATTATTAATAAGTCAACAGGAATGAAAGAATAAAAATAAAATATGCCTGACATTTGAGCTAGCTTACTTTCAGGCATGTATTTCAATTGGAGTTTGTATCATCTTTCTGCTCGGTGAGACCAAGAATATTTGCAGAACTGATGAAGTAAATCTATTTATTTCAGCAGACGGAGTCCTTGTATGATTTTAATTGGACATCCTTGAAGGTATCGTTTTACTGTCACCATTTTATTTTTCGATCTGACTTTGTTATTTAGTGACATTGCTTAAATACTTGTACTATTACTTTACAATTTTTATTATTTCTGGCAGAGAGGAGTGTGAACAGGTATTTTTAAGTCACTGTATCAAGTATTGCACTTTTAGAAGATCCGACATGCGCACAACAACTATTTTGGAGAGTCTGCACAACATGGTTCGTCAAGTCTGGTACGTTTTTTTCCCCTTTTTCCTTCTTTTTGCACTGATTTCTGGAGATTTATTATATTTTCGTATTGGAGATTTATTACAGTGTACAAGTATGGCAAAATATGACATTCCATGTACAGAGAATGTCAGGAACCAACTCTCCCTATTCTTTAGAGACATGAGGTACTTGTAAAGTTTTTGCTGTTCCTTTTTCTCTTCTTGGTCATCAATTCACATTCTGGTATGAACAAGAATTTTAAGATTTATCATTTCTTTCATTGAGGAACAGGGTACAACTTAAGGATTATACACACCTTACATGTAAGAAATAAAAAATAAATATAATGAAGAACATGTGAAAATCGATAAATTAATGTGCTTCTTTCTCATTTTTATCCCTGCCCCACACTAGATATAGGGAAAAGAAAACTGTTGAAGACATTTGTAGAACGAAGGGATTTTCCCGTTCATCATATCGACCGATCCAGACCCCGTACCTGATCCTGATGAAAGTCAGGATGAAACCTGCCTTCATTCAAACACTTTGGGCTCATCATCTCAGTGAAGAGGTGCTACAAGAACTGGAGCACGTGCAAGAAGGCAGCATTTACGAAATACTCCAACAAATATGAGACTGATGAAGGTAAAAGAGATAACCAGAGTGCGTTTTTATGCTTGTGTCATTTGTGTGTTGGCTCATACTCAGGTACTAAATCTGAATGTCATCCTTCATAGATTGTTTTTTTTTTTTTGGGACCACGACTTGTATGTTTTTGCTGCATAAGTAAAGTGTATTTCTATAAAAATAGCTTCCCTTCTATCTTCAAAATGTTGTTTGACCAATGTTCATTCTCTGAAATACTAGTAATAAAAGGTGTTGTAAGATTTAATTTCTCAGGAATATTTGCATGTCTTAAAGTTAAATAAGTTCATACTTGCATGTTGCTAGGCAAAAGATCTTTGTTCTTTCTAATGTACAAATACTGATTATTTATGCAGAGAATTTGTTGATCTTATAGGTTGACTACGTGAGCAGAACAACAAGATATAACCTGCAGGTCATTTAGGTTGCGACATGGGTCCGCGCTGAATATTTTGGTTGAAGAATAAAGTTAACTACTATTGGTCTATGTCAAAGTAGAGAAAAAATGTACTAGCACATTCAATGATATGTAGTTAATATAGTAAAAAGTGCTCAATTAGGCGCATATTGTACATAGACTATTGGTTATTGTTACTTTAGTATGATTTAGTGTTTGGTTTTATCAATCTTTGATGCAAGATTGAAACATGATCAATATTATTCTATGATGTATATTTGAGCGTATCTCTTTTTCACGTATACATGAGAATGTTACTTTCTTACCCATGTTAGTACAAAGTCATTTGGCCAACATATAGTTGAACTATTTTAAAATTATTTTTTTGGGACAAATTTGTAAAAAAAAAATGTAAGCTGATTTTTTTTATTTGGATACACACGACGGAGTTTCATCAAATTTTCCTTTTTGAATCTAGTTTGATAATTGCACCAGATGAAATAAATCATCATTGCATCTAAAAATGAAATAAGAAAAGATACCTTTGGACTGAACCGAAAATGCTTTCTCTGTGATAAGTCTTGGCTAACATTTATGTGGCTGAAAATAATGAAATTCTAGTCAAGTTTGTTTTATAGTTTTGGACCGGAAAAGAAGAAATACACAGTTTAAACAAATAACCATTGCAGCTAAAAAATATATTGAGGTAAAATATGGTGTATATATTAGTTAAGATAAGAGAAGAAGTAAGAAGAAATACACAATTTGGAACAAAAAATTTATTGCACATTATTATGTGGCAATTTAAAAGAGTGTATATCCATGCTTTTTGCCATGTCAACCTCTAACGGTGTAAGCTATTAAATTGCCAAGTTCAAAGAGAAACTTGATCAAACAGTAGTTATATTTTATTGTTCTTTCAAACAAAATCATAGTATTTTTTCCGTTTCAATTTGTTTGTCTCATTTTAACTTAAACGAAATTTAGGAAAGTGAAAGACTTTTGAATCTTGTAGTTAAAACTAAAGATATGTAAAAGATACCAAACTATCATTTAAAAACGTCCACATCAGACTGCAGATAAATTCTTGAAAGAATATACGACAGTAAAATTATTTGGTGCAAAAGATAGTTTAGTTTTACCAAAAACAGTATACTCTATTATGTTGTACACAAGGGGATAATCACAAAGAATGTGTCAAACAAATGCAAACTGCAGTATATTATGTTGTTTACCAAGGGGGTTTTTCTCTATTAAACCGGATAATTTTTGTGACCAAGTGCAGTCATTGGTAACTCATTTTTTCAGCAAAATGTATAAAAACACAACTTGAATGAAAAGAGAAACACAAACTATCTAGTTGATTTATCACAAGATGAGGGTGCTTTGGTTATAGATGAACTTGTCGACTCTTCAGCTTGCACAAGTTTGCGAAGTCTGTCTTGAAGGACTCTGACTCGGTCTTCTGTTTTGCGGAGCCTTCGCCATCTATAGGCAAACCAGAGCCCAAATCCCCCGTATACAACAGTATACGAACCCCAAACATAGGGGTAGGTTTCTGCATTCTCTTTGACTTTCTGGTACTGTTCTTGTATCTTCCCTGCCCAATTAGTGTATGAGTAACTTTCTAATTGCTTGTCTACTGAAGTTGGTGGTTGAATCACTTCACTGTTCTCCTGAGTCACCATTGTTGGTCCTGTAACTCAAAACTTGAAAAATAATCTCGATGGAGAACCAACCCCTGCGACTTGTGTTACTTGGCTGCAGCAAACACAAACAGTTACTCGGAGCAATAAGATTATCAAGTACAACAAACATTGAAGGAAATCTAGTGTCATGGCTGTCACCCTATATACGAGGTACATACTACATAGTGCTCTCTAACACATCAAAGAAAAAAACTTAAAACACATTTAATGATGTCTTTTTCCTGGAGAAGAAACATAGCAAACATGATTTATACTATGACATGTAGAGGCAAATAAAATAACCACCTATCTAGAGCAGGTCAGCAGGAGCAACCTTTTTTAACAATGTTTCAACATATGCTTCATTGATATCAAAAGACCTTGATCTTAGGCGTATTTATATGCCTAAGTTGTCAATATTTGCCAATGAATTGATTGAAGTCACGAATGATCTTGAGTCTATTAGCTTGATTTCGTTATACTTGCGATATTATGCACTAAAACATGTGATTAGAGGTTTCAGGAACTCTCAAGGAGATTGGAGTCAAATTGAAAGAAAGGATGCAAGAATATGCTGAAAAGAAGCTAAGGCTGAAGGCCCCAGGGCCAGGCGCACTGCAAGGCGCGAGGCGCCAACATTCAGAGAGGCGGCGCGACGCGCCAAGGCACAACATTCTGGGGCCTTTCTCAGGCGCTCTGAGAGGCGCGACGCGCCAGGGTGGAAACCTCAGAGGTGAAGTTTGGGCGCAATGATAGGCGCAACACACCAGCAGGATCCCGATTTTTCCAGCTTAACAATGTTAAAAAAGGATTCCTAATTGTAATAGACTTTGGCTCTAATTTTCCTACTATTATAAATAGACCCTTACAGCTCCATTGTTAGGGTTTGACTTTTATTGGGTGTGCAAGAGCAAGTATTCACGTTTGTATTAGGTTTTGATCTTTTAACTCTTCTATTTTCCGGAAATCATATGAACAATTGTATTTTGTGGTTTTCTAATAGTATAAGTGGCTAAACGCCCTTGTTCTGGGGCTGTAGCTACGAATGAATTGTTGATTATTAAAGGCTTGTTAAATTAATTCTTGGTTGTCATTATAAGTTACTTCTATATTCTTGTTTTAGTATTTTATGATTGATCACCATAAGATAAATATATTGTCTAAACTTGAATCGGGAGAGGAGAGGTTAGATAGACCAGAGAATATAGAGAGCTTGATCGACCCATTAAGTTGAGGTGATTTGTGTTCAAGAGTGACGCCCGGGCGAACAACTAGCTTGGTTACGAAATAGGATGAAATATAAATGCTCGCCAGTTAGTCTATTTATCCCCGCTTAACGATGTAGTTAGATAGCTAACTGGGGTAGGCGACTAGAGGTGTGAACCCGACTTATACAATTAACCCTGTAAATCAGTAGCTTGACGACTAAAATTAGTTCTAAGCCAATAAAATGATACATGAGATTCATTACATGTTGCAGCCCTGGAATTGTCTTTTACTTGCTTGAAACATCATCTTAAAGTCGTTCACATTTAGTTACGTTTATTTAGTTCATAATTAGTAGTAGTTAACAATCAGCACCATCTCTGAAACGGTTACTTCTATTTTATTTGTGGAGTTAAGTGTTGGATATAAGTTAATCATAAGTCCCTTGGGAACGATAACTCGTTTCTTTAAGAATTTATATTACTTGAGCGACCACGTACACTTGCGTGTACACATACCTCACCTGTTAAGACAAAGTTAATCTTTTTCTTCTCTTCCTCACATTATTTGGGTGAAGGGGGAAAATAAACAGCAAAACCAAATGAAAAAAAATCTAAGATCTTCCTCTCTTGGAAGGGGTAGCCGTGAAAGAATCGCATCATTACAAGTAAACACTAATCTGTTCTACAAAAAGTGGTGTCGAAAGCTGAGTAGAGGGCTCAAATCCATAAATCCATGGATATTGTACGATAACAGATGTGGCCAAAACTTAAAACAGAGAAAATAAAATGAAAACAATCTGAAAGATATATCCTAGACTAATTCCTGAAAAAAAAATGTTAATATCATATATATATATATATATACTAAATGAAAGAGTTCAATCATCCTTTGGAACAAATTAACTACAAGAGCTTGCTCCATATGCTTCCTTGGAAGTCCAACAAAATCATAGGCATTAGAATTTCTAACTCACAATCCTAAAGTCCTCCTCAAAAAATAAAAGGGCAGCCCGGTGCACTAAGTTCCTGTTATGTACTGGTCCAGGAAAGAGTTAGACCATAAGGGTCTATTACCCTGCATTTCTGCAAGAGGTAGTTTACACACCTCAAAACCATGGAATTAACTTTACCAATTACACCAAGGCTCCCTTCAATCCCTAGTCTTCCTCTAGGAACTTATTTCTAAAAAAATCAGTCCAACCAAATTAACCTAACCTGACAAGACAAATTTTAAGAGCAAAGAAAAGAGAAACTGCTTTGGCTTGTTTAGCATTCAGAATGTGGTTGTTTTTATAAACAAGCTAAATTACATTTACTAAGGAAATTCTACTTGGAAATAGTCCATTTCCAACTTTTACAGATAATAATAATAACACGGTAAAAAATCTGATAACTAAATCGCCCTAGAGAATTAGCAGTATTACCGAATCTGAATAGAAGTGCAATAAAGGATCATTCTCTAATTAAGGCTTAATAATCTCGATCAAACTATCTCCCCCTCAAATTAAAATACTTCTATTCGCCTGGCGACTCACTCCACCATAGAAACTGCATCAGCAAAACTATGTAATTGCAGCTATATGAAAGGAATCCATAAATCTCTGCTTATAATTTAGTAGTTCTGAGCAATAAAAATCGACAAAAATATGAGAAACGACCATACCGTTTTGGTGCAGATCCAGGAGCGCCAGCGGCCGTAGAGGGTTTATGCCGGGTTTCCAATAGGAACTGTCACGATTGCAATTAAACCCCCACCCCATATTCCTTTTATTCTCTACAAACTTAAAAAAACAGAGCTTTTGAACCAGCTTATAATTTTTTACTTATTTTTGATATTTTTTGGTTTTAAAATAAAGTATTCAAAAGTATTTTTTTTATCTTACTCAAAAGAACTTAAATAAGTCCATTAGACACCCTTTGGTGTGCACGGATAAAATCTTTCCTATGCAATATCTTGCAAACTGCACAAGAGAGGTAATCCGTACTAAGTAAACCCGATGCGACGAGTTTAAAGTATAGAGGACCCTTGGGTGTAGTCGTTTATGATATCAGCTTTAATTTACGATATTGTGGTCTACTTAACTTGAGAGAAATTTAATATTGAGAAACCAAACTGATGAATTATTTATATAAAAAAGGTCATATCAATTTTTGCAGCAACAAGATTACACATCAAGTACGAAATTCTGAAGTTACTGCATGCGAATAAGAAAAACAAGAGGCCCCATAAAAGCTAAAAATAATATATATTTAAACAGATACATCAATGGAAAACGTTACGTCTGGTGATTGACAAGCATACATAATTTTTGTTCATATTTGGGATTGCAATTCTCTCTCTTTATGCATTGCATAATCTTTTGGTCCTATGTTGGATCTTAAATTTTTCCAGAGTCGCGCATATCTTTACGACATGATTTAATATCGAAACATTTGTATCTAATTTTTATACATGAGGCTTTCCACTGTGCAATTAACACCTTTCCAACGATCTGCACACAAGAGATTCGCAGCCCTGTACAACTTCTATTTCAAAGGCAACCTTTTATCATCCACTTCGCAAACTATCAACACAAGGTTCTTCTTCTTCAAAATGCGTACTTGATGGAGGATATAACTGGAAAAACTAGGTCCACCAATGTCGAACCATACTTTTCAAACTGAGTGGACCAGAGACATGCAGAATGTGCAATAGCGCTGTGGCAATTTATCAAAGAAGAGGACACTAAGGTAGGTCCACTCAATAGGGACCAGGATCAAAATATCACCAAAGCCCCTCTTCCCAGGTAATCAAACAGCGTCTTAATGAGCTCAAACGGGTCGCTAGCGCATCGTCTACCAAATGCTAACTCCTCAGGAACTCCTGTCACGCTTTGATTAACCACTGCAGAAATATAATTTAAGCATTCTAGATCTCTCCAGCTTCTCCTATAAATGGGTTGCTAATCACAAGAAATCATCTTCTCCTGTGTCTTGGACTTCAGAAAAAAGGTCAATGAATATTGCACAACAAATATGCTTATCCCTACCTAGACAAAGCTAAGGCAACAAGACTTCATCCGTAAGGAGCAGTGCATAGTGGGCTCTTCAACCAATCTTAACTGGCTATTGAGGAAGAAAAACTGGCGGCTTGCTCTTCCATTTGCCACAAGAATTCAGATTCCAACATCCTTATAGCCATGATCAGATGACTACGCTGGATCACAACCCTATCTTACCCCTCTCAATCCATTGTTACCCCAGGAGTGTAGCCAACGCATTGATGATTGGTACTGGTGAATTAGTCCAAGGAGTAGTACTCCACCACAGTATCATATGTCTGCATAGACAAAGGACTCTCAGCAAAGCACCTACAATGAACATTATTTTAAGTCAAAGAATGTGGTATGCTTTACCAAAAAAAAAAAGAATGTGGTATGAACAGCAATGCTTTAAAGAGAGAGAACGAGGGGCAGAAAGAGACTAAAATTTTATACATACAAATTTTATTTTATTTTTAAAAAAAGAATGAAACCAAAAGGTGGAAAAACAAAATAAAACAACAAAATATTACTTAAAAAAGAAGAATGAAACCAAAAGGCAAAATAAAACAACAGGAACAAGAACATTAGTTGAAAATAGCTACAAAAAGAGCAACTTAGAAAATAGCGGACATCATTTCAAAAGAATATCTATTTCACTTTTCCTGTTCTACTACTGTTACAATTGCATCTCCGGCAGTTAGTTCAAACCAGGATAGCGGTTTCTAATTCTAAATAGATCGTTGGTAAATATGGCACTGCCGGTATCTAACCTGGACTGACTTATTTAGAGCGCTTACTTGCCCATAAAAGTTCTAGTGAAAAAAAGTGACAGATAAACCTTGATGAATTATCTCCCTTTCTGTCTAGGAGATGAATTCAATGTGACGAGCTTAATGCCAGCAGGTCAGACAAAACTTTCTATTAGCCAATTATATTATATCCTAAGCCTCCTGCCTGTGGTGGCAATAGTGAACTATACAAATTAGTTCATGGATGCCATCTCAGTATTCAAAGGTGGAAATTCACAGACATAATCCACTGTCTTCAATGTTCATAAACATTTGCTAAGACAGTTGACAGAATTGGTTCTCACAGCTATAAATCTAGCGCACAAAGAAAAACAACAATTCAAAGTCTAATGTGGGTTTACCCCGAAAAGGGTATGGCAATGATTAATGAGGTGGATGCAAATCCTGGAGACCAGGATTCAAATCTCAGCAAATACAGAAAATGCTGATCACTTCGCATGTGCCTAAACATTGATGAGTATGTACATGTGCGAGTTGTGGGTAGCCAGTATCCAGTGTAATAGTCGGATTGTGCTCAAGCTAGGTCCCACATCACCATTATAAAAAAAATCTGAAATTAATCCGCCTCTGCTGGATGTAATAAAGTTATAAGTCAATTATACCTTCGTGTGTGAAAGTAAAGACTCGATGAAATAGAATGAGAGATACCTTAGTTCATGCCAAAAAATTTCTGCATGTTCATGCAAGAAGGGCCGCAATGGAGCAAGAAAATCATTTCTGGCGCACCGCTGTATTGAATGTGTATTTTCAGTGATAAAAAGAGAGGTAGCAACATGGACAATAATGGATGGATCTGGATCCCCCAGTATAGCCTGCAGCTCCCTTCTTATCCATGGTTCTATTCTCTGTAACATCTTCTCTTTGGTACTCCTATTATCCATGTGCTATAAATTAAAACACAGTAAGGATTAGAACCAAATTTAGTCATCTCAAACAGAATTATTTAAGACGGACAAGTTCTAGCCCTCTGGTTCTAATTATCAAGGTAGTAGACATAACAATAGCCTTATTTAGAGAATTGGATAAATCCATTGGACTAAGCATTACCTGTATAAGGCAATTTTTAGATGAAAAAGGAACAGCCTGCAATCTCTCTTCATAAATGCTGCAACAAAGTATACAATTCCAGGTCAAACAAATATCATCTATTAGGATTTTCGATACCAAATTCAGACACATATAGATATATAAATGGAATAGCATAAAACCGCGGCGATTAAGGAGAAATTACAAATAATTAGTAGGCATTTGTACCTGGAACGCCAGAGAATGATTCTCCTAGTAATATCATCTGGATTTAAAGCTCCATTGCGATCAAAGGATCGCCGCTTTGGGAACGGCCTCGTTCTGGAGCCAAAAGTACTCAACTCTTCTCTCCTTCTCGTAATCGCTCTGTCCAACATAAAAATCACAAACTCACTGAGGATAATTCGGAGCAACTTAGGAACTTTCAAATCAATTGTACTTCAACACTAAAAGTTAGTAGTATGATTTTGTTTATGAGCTAAAACCGATAGATAATTTAAGTACAAAAAAAACTAACCTTCGGTCCGCCAATCGGTCTCTCAGCCTAGAGGGGACAAAACCTGAGTGTAACTTCTTAGTCTCGTTACGAGCTGATAATTGCTCTTTATGGAAGGTCCGGGACGAGAAGCTGATTCTGGAGAACCATGAATCAAAGTCGGCGTTGCAGAGAGGGCATTTTCTCTTCACATCGCTCCATCTGCGGATGCAAACGATGCAATAGGCGTGCATACATGGGATAACAACCGCCGCGCTCCGATGGTGCAGCCGGCAGAGGCATATCGGACATGATTTCCGGGCAACGGCAGTGGTAATTACCTTAAATCTAGAGTCCATAGGGGAGAGTCTCGGAGACGCAATTTCAAGTCGGGTCAACTGTTTAATCCAGCTTTTATTTGCACCGGCCCCAACTTTTTTATTTTCCTATATAATTTTATTTGATTGGGTAAAAACTAAAAATATTAAAACTTATATTTAAATAAATCATAAAATATAGTATGTATGTTATAAATTATTTATTAAGAGAAAAATTATAAATTAAATTACTAGTAAAATTAAAATACATTATTTTTCAGTTTATTAAAATAATAAAAAAGTATCACATGAATCGAAAAGTTTGAGCTTTTCTACTTCCTTTTGGATAGACGAGGTAAGCATTGCATAAATCTTATATATATATAGTTCTGATCTTATGTTCAGTATTCATATTAAAACTCGATTAATTTGAATTCGTATTCTGTAAGGCTTATTCGAGAGAAGTGCTCCCCATCGCAAAGGAAATTGTTTGGTCAAATACTTTTTAATAAATAATTATTGTTTTCAGCGATATTTTTTATTTATTACCATTTATAGCAATACATAGTAATACTATAAAAAATCTGCATTATGCATTAAAAGTAAATTACGTATGCAATATAGATGTATTATAATGTTTTAAAACATATCATGCTTATTTGGTAAGTGCATTGACACAATGTATTATAAGTGTATCAAAATATGTGATTAATATATTATCTATCAATAAAACTTGTATTAGAGTATGTGTTTTATAAATTGTTATTTGTAATATGTAATAAAACTGTATTATAAATGTATTATAAGTGTCAAAGTGAAAAGAAATAATATTGCTATAAATGGTAAATATTTTCTTAATATAAGATATTTACGTGTAAGTTTCCCTAATATCAACCAAAAGCTATTTAGTACAATCTTTAGTTTATTTGTCACTTATTTCTAAAACAAATTTTTATTGACATATCAAGAAAAGATGATAATTTTTTCCATGTTTTACCCTTAGCATTAAATACTATCCTCCAAATATTTTTCTAAAACCTAATATTAAACATCATTTAATAGGGATAGTGTGGTAAAATACCTATGTATGTAGTATGGAATTAATATGGATATAGCTAAAGTCCTCGAAATTTAACTACAAAATTTCAATTTTTGTTGTACACTGATTTATTAACTATATATGACAAGAAAATCGATTTAATTGTCAAGATTAAATAATATGTAGTATTCTTTTGTCAAATATAATTGACAGCAAAGAGGGAGGAGTGTTCAATATATTGTTGGGTATATATAGCAAGAATTAATGGAAAATGGAGGGAAGATGAAAAGAGAGAAACTTGGAAAGTTGGGAACTTGAAAAGTCCTACTATGCTTTAGTAAAAAGGCATTTGTCTCTCATCGGTGGTGGAAGGAAAATTAGAAGAGTTTAAATATAGAAACACTTCTATTAATTGTTAAAATGATTGGAAAAAGGGGCCCCCTCGCGCCGTCGTCGTAGCTCGCTCGGCTTCGGAAAATAATCAAGAGATTAATTTTTGGACAAAGTTTGTTTTAATTATTTATTTCATTAATTAAATAAAATTAAATGGCCAAAACTTTTCAATTAATTAGTTAATTAACCGAAACGTTTCGACCTGACTCGGATCCTTTACTTTCCCGTTTTATTTAAATTTCCCGCCGTTGGAGATGACTGTTCTGAAAGGTTGCAACTTTCAGGAACAACCATGACCGTTTGAAAGGTTGCAAACTTTCTGAAATGGTCGTGTGGATTCTGAAAGGTTGCAACCTTTCAGAACTAGTTCCTCTTGCCTATAAATACATGTTATTCTTCAGATTTTTTACTTACAAAATTTTCTAATTTCATCTTCTTCTACTGCACAAATTTCTTGGTGTACTTTACTGTTGTTGAGTGGTTCGCTGACACCAGCGTGTTGGGTATCAATACACTGGTGATTGAGATCATTCTATCCTGCGAGGACATAATCAAAATCAAACCTCGGATACTAGAGGGGAATAATTTCCTTAAGGGGACACTGTGCATTCAGTGGGCTTGATCTTTTTCGTTCTGTTTTTTTTTTTCTTCAGATTCTGGTATGTTTTACAGATTTTAGTTTTCTTTTGAATTAATTTCTGTTCATCTGTTTCTTCACTGGTTCGGATAAACTTTGGTAACTTCGTGTTTCTACAAAGTTTGTTGAATCAACAATATTGATTTTTAACCCAGATTGCTAACAATCTTAAGAAAATTATTTTATTTGTTAATCTGTGTTTCTGTTGGAGACAAAAACCTTTGTGATTTTATACTCCAATTCTATTTGCAATTTAAAGTTATTGCTTACTTGTAACACCCCGAAATGCTAACCAAGAGTCGCTTGTCGATACACCATTGCTTAATCACTATTGTATGTTTTACTCTCATTTTGGGAACTTGAAATGTTGTGATATTTGCAAACTTGCTTAACATAAATTGTGATCATAATTTAAGGTATTGTATGAGAGTAAAACATACAGTAGTGATTAAGCAATGGTGTATCGACAAACGACTCTTGGTTAGCATTTCGGGGTGTGACATTACTAAGTCTGTATCGATTTTTGTTTATCAGAAATGGAAAACAACAATGTTACAGTGGCTGTTGCTGCACCAACCCGAACTGCTGTACCACCAGCAGAGAAATCGAGAAAATTCTCTGGTGCGAATTTTCAAAGGATGGCAGCAACGGGTATTTTTTCTGGCTTACCACTCTTGGTCTGCAGAAATTTACCAATGAAGAAACTCCAGTGTCTGCTGCTGATATGTCAGACAGAGAAAGGTTCATGATTATTGAAGCATGGACACATGCAGACTTCTTATGAAAGGACTATATTCTGAGTGCTTTAGAGGATGACTTATACAATGTCTATAGTGCAATGACAACTTCAAAAGAATTGTGGAATGCACTTGAGAAGAAATATAAGAGAGAAGATGCATGCTTGAAAAAATTTGTGGTCGCAAAGTTTTTAGACTATAAAATGTCAGATAGTAAAACTGTTGGATCACAAGTGCAGGAACTTCAACTTATTTTCCATGATCTGATTGCTGAGGATATGGTAGTAAATGAAGCTTTTCAAGTGGCTGCAATGATCAAGAAGTTGCCTCCTTCGTGGAATGATTTCAAAAATTATCTAAAGCACAAACGTAAGGAAATGAAGCTTGAAGATCTTGTGATTCGGCTCAAGATTGAGGAAGATAACAAGACCGCTGAAAAGAAGTCTCGTAAGAGTTCGACAATAATTGGAGTTAATATTGTTGAAGAAGCTCATGCCAAAGGCAAGAAGAGAAAGAAGTCCAACGGACAGAAGTCAGAACAGGCCAAGAAGAAATTCAAGGGCAACTGTTACAACTATGGTAAGGCTGGTCTCAAGTCTTCTGACTGTCGTGCTCTAAGAAAGGACAAAAACAAAGACAAAGGCAAAAGTCAAGCAAACATCGTGCAAGAGATGGAAGATGTAGATAACCTCTTTGCAATGATCTCAGAGTGCAACTTAGTTGGAAATCCCAAGGAGTGGTTTCTTGACTAAGGTGTCACTCGACATATTGCTCTGCGAAAGAAGCCTTTGCAACGTACACTCCTGCTGAGTTCAAGGACGATTTGTTCATGGGGAACACAACAACAACGAGGATTGCAGAAACTGGGAAAGTAATGCTGAAAATGGCATCCGGCAAGGTGTTGACTTTGAACAACGTTCTGCATATTTCTACTATTAGGAAGAATTTAGTTTTTTGTTGCACTGCTCGTTAAGAATGAGTTTAAGTGTGTCCTAGTTAGTGACAAAGTTGTAATAAGTAAGAATGCGATGTTCTCAGGAAAGGGCTACCTCACTGAGGGTCTCTTCAAAGTGAATGTAATGGTTGTTGACAGTATTAATAAGAATTCTGCTTCTGTTTACTTATTGGAGTCAAATGATTTATGGTATGCCTGCTTATGACATGTAAATTACAAAGCCTTGCGAAAATTGGTTACTTTAGAAGTATTGCCTGATTTCAAATACGATAAATCGAAATGCGAAATTATGTGGAAAGTAAGTTTGTTAAACATCCTAATAAGTCTATTGAAAGAAATTCAAAACCTTTAGACTTAATTCACATAGATATATGAGATATGAAGTCGACACCATCTCGTGGTGGAAAAAAATATTTTATAACTTTTATTGACGATTGCTCTCGATTTTGTTATGTATATTTGCTTAACAGTAAGGATGAAGCAATTGATGCATTTAAGCAATACAAAAATGAAGTGGAGAATCAATTGAATCTAAAGATAAAAATGATTCGGAGTGATAGGGGTGGAGAATACGAATCTCCTTTTGTAGATATATGTTTGGAATATGGTATTATTCATCAAAGTACTACTGCACCCTATACACCACAGTTAAATGGTTTGGCGGAACGGAAGAACAGGACATTAAAGGAAATGATGAATGCCTTGATAATCAGCTCTGGTTCACCGCGAAACCTTTGGGGGAAGCCATTCTTACGGCTAATAAGATACTCAATAGGGTACCCCGCAGCAAAACGCAATCAATTCCATATGAGTTGTGGAAAGGAAGGAAACTCAACTTGAAATATTTCAAAGTGTGGTGTGTCTAGCCAAGGTAGAGGTTCCTTTACCGAAAAGGGTGAAAATTGGATACAATACAATGGATTGTGTATTTATTGAATATGCTGTGAACAGAAGGCCTGTCGGTTTTTGGTTCACAAATCTGATAATCCTGAGATTCATGTTAATACGATAATTGAGTCAGATAACGCTGAGTTCTTTAAACACATTTATCCATATAAAACTGAATGTGAGTCAACAAGTGAAAGATCTAAACGACCACGAGAAGAATCAACAGAAAATACACTACCTAGTGAGGATCCTAGGCGTAGTAATCGCCAACGGAAACCCATTTCTTTCGGATAAGATTTTGTGGCATTCTTACTTGAAAATGAGCCTCCAACATTTAAAGCAGCTATGTCTTCATCTGAGTCAATCTATTGGAAAAAAGCAGTAAATAGTGAGATCGAATTAATTTTAAGTAATCATACTTGGGAATTGGCTGATCTTCCTCCAGGAAATAAACCTTTAGGATCAAAGTGGATCTTTAAAGAAAATGAAAGCCGATGGGACTATTGACAACTATAAGGCTAGACTTGTAGTCAAAGGATACAGACAAAGGAAGGTCTGGACTTCTTTGATACATACTCTTCAGTAACAAGGATAACATCAATTAGGATGTTAATAGCACTAGCGGCAGTGCATGATCTTAAAATCCACCAAATGGATGTAAAGACAGCCTTCTTAAATGGAGAGTTGGAGGAAGAAATTTACATGGAACAAAATAAGGGTTTGTGGTTCCTGGTAAAGAAGAGAAAGTGTGCAGACTTGGGAGGACATAATCCAAATCAAACCTCGAATACTAGAGGTGAATAATTTCCTTAAGGGGACACTGTACATTCAGTAGGCTTGATCTTTTCCGTTCTGATTTTTTTTCCAGATTCTGGTATGTTTTACAGATTCTAGTTTTCTTTTGAATTAATTTATGTTCATCTGTTTCTTCACTGGTTCAGATAAACTTTGGTAACTTTGAGTTTCTGCAAAGTTTGTTGAATCAACAATATTGATTTTTAACACAGATTGCTAACATAAATTACAGCAAGTAAATTCTTAACGGAAATTACAAATAATACACAAATGGGTACAACAACTTTTTACATTGTTATGCACTTTGCTTCTTCTTTTTTTCCTGTTCAGAGCTCACATCAGGCCTATTTGAGGTGGCGCTACCAAAAAGATTTTCTTCATATTCAAGGTTCGAATCCAAAACCTTTGGTTAAAGGTAGAGCAGTCTCACTTATACATTACGATCCATATTGTCAGTAGTTATGCACTTTGTCAGCAAGACATGTGAGTAAAATTCTTATAGGCACATTTTTACTTCTTTTTTCCTTTTTCTTGCTATAAAAAGTAGCAACGCTCTGGTATATATCTTTTTTTTTTGTTTCCTACTCAAAAGTCTCACGTTGAAGATAAAGTGATTAATAAGGATGATGATGAAGGAATATCACTATTCTATCACAATCTTTATTGATCTAGAAACGATAGCTAGAAGTATTATTCTAAAAAAAATAAAAATGACCACGATCATTTTGATTATTTTTATTTTAGGTAATTTATAATTAAACCCATAAAGCACCAGCTGTTTTGAGTTTAGGCTTCAAGGCCCCTTGTAAATGAAGACTCATGACTTCACTTTCTCCACCGACCATTTGGCCGCCGATGAACACCGCCGGCACCGTGGGATTGCAGCCGAGATTCGAAAGCACGGCCTCAATCTCACGGCCAGCTCTTTGCATCTCATCGAGCTCGTAAACGGCGGTGTTAACGCCGAGATCAGAGAAGAAAGACTTAATGGAGTAGCTCATGCAGCAACCAGTCTTGCTGAATATGACAACTGGCTTTTCAGTTACCATTTTGTTTACTCTCTCCATTACAAATTTCAACAAAATAAATATAAAGAGATCAGAGAGAGGAGTTATTTTGAGGTCTGGTGATTTTTGTTGAGAGACTTTGAATTTTAAGGTGAAGGTCCAATGAGACATGTATATATAGACTCTACATGCATGTTAATTTGCAGAAAGAATCCAAAAAATTAAAATAAAAAGTAGTTATATATGGTTAAAATGCTACTATTAAATTATTGTCTAAAAATATCCTAAGCTTCAATACTTTAGTTCAGTTGATAATTGTTTGATCTAAAAATGTATGATTATTAAATGGATAAAAAAAATATTATTTTTTTTGAATAAATGATTTTTTTCCTTTTAAACACATTTTGTTCCCAACGAGAATATTATTTTTAATGAACCTGATTCTTATTTTCTTTCTTTTAAAATCACTTTACTAATATAAATATAGGAAATAATATTTTTCTTCTTGATATCGTTTTATCAATTAAAATAGAATAACTTAATTTATCCCTTTAACGGATAATATAAATCATATATATATAAGATCATAGTAAACTCATCATTAATTTTTTTTTAGATAGTGATAAAAAATAATTATAATAAAATAAAAAGTTTTTTATTTTTTTCCAAATTAAATTAGATTAAACATTTGCTAAAATAAATATTATTAGGAAATGAATGTGTTCAAAGAAAATAAAATAATATATTTATTTGAAAAAATGCATTCTTGATCCATTAAGTAACAATAAGGATATTTTTGAATCGAACTATAAATAAATGACATTTTTATTAATTTCACGTAGTTTAAAGGTATTTTTGACTTTTTCCGTAATAATAGTAATATATTTTATTTCATACTATATATTAGATGAATTTTAGTTGCTCAGTAGGTTAGCTACCCAAACTTTTATCTTATTTGTGAGAATTCAATTTTCCATCTCGTAATCTCCTCTCTCATTTCTCCTTCGTTTAGCCCATCTTTTTAAAAATTGTTTCCGCGTCTTTTTTATAAATATAAAAGTCTCTTATAAAAAATATTTAAACTGAAAATAAATATATTATAAAAGATTCTACAAAACCAATTGACTCTATCAGTTAATACTATAACTCAATGTCCCATCATGTATAAGAATCTGAGCAATTAACCAAAAACCTTTATAAATCATTTAAGAGCCGTTATACTACAAGAGAATATAATTCAAGTGGGAGTAATTAAACTTTATCAAATATCTATGAAGATAAAAATAAAAAATGGTTAATTAAACATATGCATGGTTTTTCATTATAATAAACAGTAACGACCTGTTCCCGTCGTTATAAAAAAGCCAACGGGAAAATTTTTTGGACCAGAAAACTTTTTCGTAGTATCTTGAGATTTCCCAACCTAGTCCAGATTTGGATGAAATCGGAGTCATTAAAGTCTAGGGAAATCTGATAGCAATTGGGTGATCTAATTATGAATTTGATCACATGAGTAGATAGATAAGTCGTTAAGGAACCCGTACGACTTTACGGAATTTGAATTCGGGCAAGTAGAACTCCCGGAATTGATTTTGGCGTGAACGGGTAGTTTCTGTGTGTCGTTGGTTGAATGTGTGTTGTGAAATGGGGTCTTGGAATTATTAATTTTTCTCACTAGTTCCGTGCAAGCCGCTGAGGCGGAATTTCTGCCGCTGTAGCGGGCAGACGCGACTTAAAGTCAGAAATAAACCTCAAAATCGTTTTATTCTGCAATTTTTAAACTTGAGAGCTAAGAAACGAACCCAGGGATTTTTTTTAACAGTTTTCCACCATTCTTGAAGCTAAAGGTAAGATTTTAACTCCCCGAATCCATTTTTCGATCCGTAGAACGTAATCTAATGGGTAATTATCGATGGGGAAGAGTTTTGATATGAGAATTATGGTGGAAAAAGCCCTAATCTGGCTATGATGATCATGGGTATGATCTAGGGTTGATAGAATTGTTAGTAATTCGAGTAATTAGTGATTGTTTATTGATTTCTGTGTTATTATGATTGTTTGTAGACTAAGAACAAGCGGAACGAATCTGGAAAGGGAAGAACCAAGTTTCTTAGGGGTTTCAAGCTTGTTTCGAGGTATGTGATGGTTGTGATTCTATGATTGTTTGTAGACTAAGAACAAGCAGAACGAATCCGGAAAGGGAAGAACCAAGTTTCTTAGGGGTTTCAAGCTTGTTTCGAGGTATGTGATGGCTGTGATTCTATAATTGTGTAATGTATGTTTGTTCCTGCTTCATTATGATACATGTATGTATGCGAATGTTGCATTATTGATCACATTAATTGTAAATGAGGATAGATGAATGATGAATGACATGAATCATAACTTGATTGTATGATTATGAGAATGTACTTTGTGATTGTGATTATGGCTTGTTGAATGGATCGGGTGTTGCATTCCGACACACTAACTTGGATCAGTTGCCACATTCCGACATAATTATGGGATCGGTTGTCACATTCCGGCATAATTATGGGATCGATTGCCACGTTTCGGCATAATCATTGGATCGGGTACCACGTTCCGGTATGCTAACAGTTTGGGATTGGGTTCCATGAGAGAACCAATGACTTGATGTAACTGTGATATTTGCGAATCGTGAAATTGCTCGTTGTTCGTAAAAATATGATGATATTGTATATGTCCAGTGTATGCATGTTATTGTATTGTTGTCTTGACTTATGTATGTTGTACTTAGTGGGATAGCCACATGATTCTACCAGTACACTGTGGTTGTGTACTGATACTGCACTTGCTCTCTCTTTGTTGAGTACAGGGCATCTTCAGGCGGCTATTGACAGACCTCGCTTAGAAGGTCAGTGTTCGTTCAAATTCAAGGGTGAGCCAGTTCTTCCGGGCTGCCATGAGTTCTCTTTATGTTTATGTCCACATTTCGGACTTAGACTTTCTAGTTAGTTATTAGTACATTAGTTTGGGGTTGTAACCCTTCTTGATAGACTTATGGATCTTGTTAGATGCTTTGGTACATTGACTTTCAGGTTCTAGGCGTATTTCTTCCTCATTTGTTTAGTTGTTAGACTTTTGTTTGGAGTTTATGGGAACTCCTATCTTTTCCTTAGCATTTAAACCTGTTTTCGTATACTTAAATGCCTTAGTTGTTTGGTTAGCTAATTAGTATAAATGGTACTCCCACCGGAGGGTTAGTGTGGGTGTCAATCACGATGGTCTGGGTCATGATATAAACATATTACACGTATATTGCACAAATATTATTAGACTCTATATTCTTATCACGAGGTGCCTAATTATGAATATTATTTTAACGCCGTTACCTTTAATTTATTTTTTCTATTTTTAGACAAATAAATTAACACCGTAATTAGAAGAAATATTTGGATTGTGGTTGCAGAATTTTGTGAGAGAATTAGTTCAGCTGATGCACATATATTAACACTATACATGTGAAAATAAAAAAGTTTCACGATACACGATTAACTCATGATAACTATATATAAAAAATTGTGGTGCGTAATTAAGCAGAGACATAGGCTAGGATTTTGAGATGACGGGTGTACTATTACGAAAATATGGATTTAAGATATAAATTTGATCGGTTAGATATTTTGATTCTTATCATTGAATATCATTAAAATTATAAAATTATAAATTTATAGGTCCAACACTAATTCTCGTATATATAGCAAAAAGTGTCTCCAATAACTACTTAGGGAGGTGTTACCCAATTTTAGAAAGAAAAATAAAACAAGATAGATAAAAGATTCAGATTTCTAACATCTCTCATAGAGAGGTGCACCCAGTCATCATCGCATTATATGATACTACGAGTTTGAGTTCACACATATATATTTAAATATTGATTAAAAAATAGAACACTACATATATAATCTCGGAAGAAGAGCATGGGTTCACGTGAATCCGGTGACTTCCTCCCTTTGTGAGTAAGTAACTAGTATCATTCTATCATTAATCTAAAATTTCAAATTCAAGCTCTAAAAATAAAAGTAAGGGTCCGATATGTAATATAAAATCATGATATCAGATTAATATGAAGTTGAAGTTTTGTTTGAACATGTAATTTGAATTTATTAAGTTGTATTTTTCTCTCATAAACATGAAATCTCACAAGTTGTGAAAACCATAAAAAAAAATCAATTCTTATACAATCTTACCAAATGAACAAATCATATTTCATAAACAATATATCAAAATATCCTAAGGCGTCACGCTGATATATAAATGACATATCTCCACGTTTCATTTATAAATAAATATTTGTGATTACAAACTTTCAAGTAAACATAGTTTTATGAAAATTCATTTGTCAACCGTAGTAGTAAATAGTTATTCTTTAATATAACTTTTTACATGGTATGAATAATCTCATGTGGACCATGGATCAATTTTACAAAAGATTAAAATGATGTGTCTTTTTTTATATATATATAAAATACAAATTTATTGATCAAGTCTACACTTTAAAAAAATTAAAATCATGATTTGAAGATCATTTTATTTTTTTTGAAAAAATTGAAATACGAGATCATAATTTCAAATTATAATATGAAATTACATGTTTAATTATTATCTTTTGTATAGAGCGCATTACTTTTAAAATGAAACTTTTCATGAATCGGAATTAGTTAAGCTCTAAAGCAAGCATCACATGCGAAATGAGAAATAAAAAAAAAAAGATTCTTATGGCATACGGAAAAAGGACGTTCATTTTACGGTTTTTAATTTCTCTTTTATGATAGTTCAGTCTTTTTTTAAATTTCTTTTATCCTATAGTTATATTATTAGCCATGAAATAAAGGAGAATATAATATGTATAGAGAATCAAGTGGGATAAGGAAAATCTTGATTAAAGTTCCCAATTAGAGAAAGCGACTCATATATCCATCTAGTACGAATTAGCATCTGATGTGGTAAAAGTCGAATTTAGAGCCCGTTTGAATTGATTTATTTTACATATTTTTTATTTAAATAATTTTCAAACACTTTATTATATAATGAAACAAAAATAAAAAAGTAATCCTAAATATTTATTTTTTATCTAAATTAATTATAAGTTAAAACTTATAATTTATAATTTTCTTAACTTATAAATTAAAAGCTATAAATTTATTTAAACAAACTCTTAACCAATCAGGATATTTCTGTGGTCCAATATACAAATATTCGATATTTCACACAACTAAGCAGAAAGGCAATTAGGAGAATGAGGATATAAATTTTTTGCAATCACTTTTATTGATAAGCACATGCTTGTCTCTTTTGAGGACATCCAATAAACAAATAAATACCCGGTAAAATATACGATAAATATTTTTTTACATCATCAAATCATATAAATCGAGATTCAAAATCTTAAAATTAAAATATGCATACCAAAATAATATGGTGGTGTAAAAAAATCACTTATTACATACTTAAACAGTTGATGACAACACTTATCATGCACTTGTCTTCTATAGAAACACATCCATCAAAGGAATAAGGTTAAATTTGATTGAAAAAGTAAAGTGTTTGTTCAAGTTTTTAAGAGAAAATAAGTGTTTTTGAAGGATAGTAAAAATTGTTTTTTAGAAGCTAAAAAAAAAGCATTCGTAAAAGCACTTAAAGAAAATTACACTTAAAAAACATTTTTATAAAAACTTAATCAAATACTAATTGATGCTTAAAGTAATTTTTTAAAATTAATTAGTCAAGCACAAATTACACATCACCAAAAATATTTTTTTTTAAATTACTTTTCAAAATAAGTTAATTCTAAAAACTCGGACAAACGGATTATATGTCCTGCTAAAGGGTCAAAGAACTAAATTTTGGGCAACTTACTACCCATAAATGGCCCTAGTACATTTCCAAAGGTCAGATTTTACTACTTGGTTGCTCGCAATGAAGTTTCATTTCATATCTATCTATAAAAATAATATTCCCTCAATTTATTTATTTTAGAAGGCAGATAAAATTACACTTTAAGATAAAATATAGAATGTGAAAAAGATCTGATCACAGTACATAATATGATTCGTCATTTTATATGGTTGAAAAATTAACTCAAGTGTGGGATAGACAAAATGTGCTACATATACGTATTGAAGTGCTTTCGATGCTCGAATAAGTGGGAATTTGATTGGACATTGATTATCATCTCAAGATAAAATAAGATAGACATATACCTCCACCAAGAAAAAGGAAATTATTAAGAGATAACAGATGGTTTGGATCGGTTTTTCTCTAAAATAAAAAATAAAAATTGAATGGAATGTATAATAATTTATTCATTTTCAAGTAATGTAATTAATTTCTTGCAATAACTTTCTTTGTGCAAAAACATAAAAAAATACCAAGTTATCTTGACGTATATTTGAACTAAACAATGATGACTAATTAAAAAACTCAAAGACAGTTATTTTCAACATAAAATTTGGCTATGATTAGGGGTGTCAAATGGGCGGATTGAGTTGAAATTGAAAATATTAAAATGGGTTAAAATAAAAATCGGGTTGGGTCTTGACCCGTCCAAATTTACTTTGGGATCAAATGAGCTAAAAATGGATTGGGTCTTGACCCACCCAATTTGACCCGTTTAATCTCAATAATTTTAACATAATTATATTTAACTTTTATAATCACAATTTGAATTTCAACTCAATTTTTTTTTAAAAAAAAGTAACAAATGGATAGATAAATTCTGAAAGATATTAAATAAATAATAATTCATACCTTCAATATAGAAACATATCTTAATAAAGAGTTTTAAAATGAGTTGAAATTAAAAATTGAATTGGACTCAATTGAAGATTCTCTTAAAATAAGTTAGATTTGAATGAAATGAGATTGAACCCAATTCAAATTATCTTAAGCCCAACCCTTAAAATTCTTAACGGATTGAACGGATTACCTATGTTTGGGTTCATTTTTAACACCCCTAGCTATGACGACCTGAAGTCGCGATACAATCACAAACTCATGAACTGCAATAAATTACACCGACAAATGAACTGAAAAGAGACGGGTCAATTATCAGGTTGGATTGGTGATAGAATTGGTAAGTGTGTCTATGTCAGAAAAGCACACAGATTGTGCATACGTTACATCCCAAAAACTAAACTAAAAACAACAAGTGTACCCCTGAGGCGATGACTATCTATGTAGTGCTTCCATGAACTCGAACATGGATTATAAACAACAAATTGCTAAGAATGTCTCCGTTAGAAATGTTGCAGTACAGCTTCAGAAGTTTGAGAAAAATAATGACCTGCATTTTTAATTTGCATCGGACTAACAAATTATAAACTAAATATCTTTCCTTTTTCCGCCAGTCAGATAGCATCCTGGACAGAAAATCTCAATGCCCTTGAGTCATGATTGGCAGGGCAAAAGACTGCATCAAATGACGTTCTGGATAAAATACCAGATGATTAGATCAGTAAATGAATAAAATTTCCTTCCATTTTGAGGTCCCGGCCGGCCAGCCAGCTAACCTCATCTTTTTACTCCATTTCGACTCTCATTTTCTCCTCTTTCCCTGGAAAAAGGAACAAATTATGGTTATACACAAATCTGGAAATCATAAACAGTACTGAAGAAGAATGAAATACTTACTGAGCTGACATAGTCATCCATTGACAATTGCTTCCGCTTCTTCAGAGCAGAGGGGCTTTCGGCTGCCTGTCTTGCCAAAGTGCGCTTTGATGGGGTCGTGTTCTGTTGAAATAAAAAACAATTAGCATCAATCTTATTTACCTGCAATACATGAGTCAAGAGGTTGCTATTTAACCTTCGCAAGCTTCTTTTCTTTGCGTGCCTGCCTCTCCCTCTCATCATATTCTTGATTTTCCCTCTCAATCAATCGAATAAGTGCATCGCATCTTCTGGCAAGTTCTTGAGTGGTACGAGACTTCACAAACCAATCAAATTTGAACAAGGTTGATTGGCGAAATGCAGCTTTCAGCTCATCCCAATTTCCATGGCCAAGCTTGTGAACCATACATATCTATAAAAATAACCACGATAATCATTTTACCTGATGGTGGATTAAATCCTATATGTTCAACCTTGAATTTCAGTCCACTCACCATGAAACGATCACACTCCTCGTTATACAGCTTTCCTTTGTTCTGACCATACTGGATCTTCAATTCCAACCATGGATTTTTATACCGATCCAGCTTCTTACCAATTGCTTTCATAATCTCATCTCTCCGCGAAATTCTAGACTCTCCTCTTTCAATGTTCTTAATAATCCGATCATAATCTGTAAGTTTAATATCCATTAAACTAAAGTACAATTCTCCAAATGCTACACGCTCAACATGTATGGAAATATTAACCCGTAAATAATTATAATTATTTGTAAAAGCCTAATTTTGCATGTAACACCAATTATCAAGAACTTTTTAGACAGTTTTCTAATCCTAGTTTTATATCATCAATCAGCAGGGCATATTTTTAAAAGCCTTCTCTACCTAAACCAAGAAAATAAATATTACAAACCTTTTATTTTTGACAAAGTACAAACAAACCTTTTAATACACTCACATCTCAAATTACAGTTCTGTACTCTTAATTGTCCTAAACAGTGTTCACTTTCTTAAAAGGTGAAGTAACTACTAAATCAAATGATACTAGAACAAAACAATTGCACTGGACCCACTTACTCTATGCAATGCAAGCTCTCTTTTTCAATGGTGTTTGGATTGGATAGCTTCTTCAGAAATCAAAATCAAGTTTTGGGTTTTGGAAACCCTCGATAACAAAAAGAATATGTTTCAAAAGAACCCTTTTCTTCCCCGATTGCCACAAACTGATCAACACATAACTTCGACCTCTCCTAAAGATTTCATCTAGTTTTCCCACCTTTTCATTGTGACCAATATACTTCTCTTCCGTTCATTCATCTTTTGCTATTGTTTCAAGGTGTATAATAACCATTTACCTTTTTGTTAGATCTAGGTTTTTATATTAGCACCAAGAGTGTGGACAAGTGGTCAGTGAAATAGAAAGAGAACCATGAAGTCACAGTTCAAGACTCATCGGCAGTAAAATAACACTAGGTGATGTCTTTACATCTACTAAAGCCTTGGATAGAGTTACCCAGTACTTGTTGGTGGAAAGTAGCAGGTACACGGTGGGATAGTCGAGATATGTGCAAATAGGTTTGGACACCAATTTCAAAAAGAACTAGAATATTGCTACGCCACAATGCATTGTTAGTCTAAATGCATGCAATTCACATGAATTGATACAATATTCATAGTCGAGATGGAATTAATTATATGGCAGCCAGTGCTAGTTTTATGATATAATATGTTGCATTGTTAGCTTTTTATTTGGTTGGAATATATTTTCATGTTTTCCTAGAAAATATATTTCTGAAAAAAGAGTGATCCTAAGTCGAGGTTGGGAGGTCAAAATTTGGGTGTTGAGTTAGGTCGAGAGTCAGATCCTAGGTCTGGACCCATTTCGGGTGGTGAGGTTCAAGAAAAGTTGAAAAATATTTTCCTAATTTAAGGAAAGTTTTGAAAAATATTTCCTTACTTTATACGAGTGAAAAACATTTTTCTTAAATTAGAGGAATATAAGTCCATTTGAAAAATATTTTTCTAAAATATTTAAGCCAACCAAAGTCCAAACATGATAAAATTGGTAAATATTTTTCTTCATACCAAACACACCCTTATTGAGTGTACTTTTAGAGGTTCCTACACCCATACATACTCAAGGGGAGTGCAATTGGTGGATACACATGAGTTATCCATATTTTATGATGTATAATATGGGTTGCTTCATATTTGACCCACTTTTAAATGGTTGGATAACCGACCCATTCAAAATGGGTTAAATTGAATGGATACCCATAAATTCTATCCATTTTGCCACCCCTAGGTATAACCAATAGTTGTTCCTTTAACCACAAATTAACCCACTGACACTTACCATTTAGTTCTTTGTATCTTTCTTTGAAAACATGTGCATATCTTTCAACCTCCTCCTCTGTTTTCCCTTCCATTTCAGCAGCAATACTTTTTAAGTCATTGCGGCCATACTTCTCACAAGCCCTGATAAAAGTATTGAAGTCTCTTCTACTCCACATTGAAAATCCCTACATATCAAACGTGTCAACCTCCAACTATAATAAAGGTAATTACAACCCCAGGATGAGTTAGTAGATACACTTACCTCTTCCAAAAGTTGCTCCTTTTCTTCCTGCTCTTCAGCCGTTAAAGGCTCTCCTGCATCTATATACATGAAACAACTTTGAGGATATTCAGAAGAAGCAGACCCCAATTATTTCCCATATAGAAATTCTTTTGAAAAAATTATGCTGTTTAAAATGGTAGAAAAAAAAAATACCTTCAGGTTCTTCCATATCTATAGTGTCTTTGACCTGATTCTTCTGGTGTGTCTGTTGGTATAATTAACACCTTTCTAAGCCAATAAAAAACACAAAAGAGTAGCAATGGGAAAAATTGAGAAATCCAAAACTTAACCAACCATAAGATAGCGCACTTCCTTCTCATACAACTCACTCAGTCTCTGTGTATTGAAGAACTGAAAGTCATGCCTACAAATGGCAAGATAACCAGAACTGTGGTTAGGGAAAAAAGTACTACGGTTGCAGGAGACCTGTGGTCACAGAACCTTCACTTTGAGATGCTAATATATATGGCCCAACAGAATCAGGAGAGAACAAAATTAGTACACAAAATAGAAAAAAGTGCAAACAGAGACTTACAGCTGCGGCATCCGAGGAATCCGAGGCTCTTTAGGTCTTGCAGGGCCACTTTGACGCATGGTTTGCTTGAAGTATTCAGACTCTGAATAACTAACCACAAAGGAGAGTCATGTTTTAACTGAGGATAAACTAAGTTTCAGTACATAAAAGGTAAAATTCAGTAACACAAAAACATACTTGCGTTTTCTTTCTCTTTTTGGAGGTTCTATCCAATTGTCGCTGACAATCTTCTTGAAATCCACCTTGTTTTCATCCTTTATTGACGCAATGCAAAGGCAAGTTAAACACACAGAAAAAGTAGCTACTGAGCAAGAAGTCACCAGAAAACTGAACAAGTAAGCAATGTTACCTTCTCGTCATCGAAGTCATACAATTCAGCAGCTGCATAAAGTCAGGAATCTATAGTTAAAGATGTACATAAGTTACAAAAGTCAAACAGAAACAATCAGGAAATAAAGTGCATACTGTCATCCATCTTAAACTTGATAGCATCTTCTGTAAACTTCTTCATCTTAGCATCAAGTTCAGCTGTTGCCTCTTCTCCCTTAGCTATTATTCTATCTATATCCTCATCAGTAATGGTGCTATCTTTAGCACTGAAAACCATTTCAGCACCAAAGCGCACCATTTGCAGCAGCTCATCCTTGTTAACAGCTGTATTATGCATCACATGATCCTCAGTTAGTGATTTCATATGCATCTCAAAAGTAATCAAGAGAAGTAATTTGTATGCAAAAATATCCTCACTTTTTTGCTCAGCTAGCCGCCCCTGCTGGATAACCAATGCATCAAGTGCAAGCTTTTTGTAAGCCTTTTCAATCACCTTTTCCTCAATGGTATACTGCATGAATAATTGAAAAGCATGTCTCAGCATACCACCAGAAGATCCCAAAGCAGCATCTTTTCAGTGCATGAACACATTAGGGAAAGAAATCGAACCTCAGTGCAGAAGCGGAACACTTGGACTTCCTTCTTCTGACCAATCCTATGGGCCCGGTCCTGAGCCTGCAAATCAACCTGTGGATTCCTGCAATTTCATCAATGTAAAGACGAGATTCAGAAACCAGCATGTTTCCTGGGTTTTACAAATCTACAACGTTAAGATCCTCACCAGTCACTATCATAAAGAATAACAATATCTGCTGTAGCAAGATTGATACCAAGACCACCAGCTCTGGTTGACAATAAGAAGGCAAATTTTTCACTCCCTGGTTTGTTAAAAACCTCAATAGAAGCATCACGATCCTCACCACCAGTATTTCCATCGATCCGGCAATACTGGTGACCTCGGAACAATAAGTAGTCTTCAAGGATGTCCAATAGCCTTGTCATCTGAATTAGGAAATCAAAAGAAAGAGTTGAGTCTGAAAACTGAAGATCCAGAAAGCTGTTGAAACTTTGGATAGGCACAAGAAAATGAAGATAATTAGAGGGCAAAACCTGTGAAAATATTAAAACCCTTGAGCCACGTTCCTTCAATTTAGGAAGCAACTTGTCCAGAAGAACCATTTTCCCTGCATCAAGTTACATGAATTATAAGGCATGTAAAAACTGCTACAGATAATGGAAATTAGACGCACCAACCAAGATGTGCATTCAAAGATATCAAAATATTACCAGCATTTTCTACAAGATGCTCTCCTGTTGTATATGGAGGTCCTGGCTCAGCACCTTGAAAAAGATATGGATGGTTACAGCATTTTCGTAGTTGCATTGCTATATTGAGAAGACGCTTGCGCTCCCCTCCAGAATTGACAACCTCAAGATCTTTCTGCAGCAAAGCCTTGTAGTACTGCTTCTGCATCTGGGACATACCGACCTTAAGAATTGTTTCTTTTTTGGGAGGAAGACCTTTCTCCACATCAGACTTCAGCCTCCTAAGAAGAAATGGACGCAGGACCTGCCCAAGCAACCAAAGTTGAAAAGTCAGTTTATGTTTACAAGGCTTCTCCCTCAAAGTTCAAAGCCAGTGAAAGCTGAAATTAAAAAAAAATCACAGAGCAACTATTGTTCTATGTTCATCCTTTCAAACAATAACTTTGTCCTATACTCTTACTCTTTTTTCGAAGGGGGAAGGGGGGCTCAAACCGCATGTACTGCTTGGTCTCAATTATAGAAACTACTATTAAAAAGCAACACACCTTATGAAGCTGTTGGACCACTTCCTGCTGGTCAGTCTCACCAGAAATCTGGAACCACTCATCAAAAGTCTCAGCTGAGCTAAAGATCTCAGGCAGCAGAAAGTTCAGCAGTGCCCAGAGTTCATGAAGATTATTCTATGTAATATCATGGAACTCAAACATCAATTAGACTGAAAGTGCTAATATAAAAATGCAAAGATGGAAATAGTAATTTTTTAAAGTAGGAAAAAAGGCTTGACTAGCACAATTAAAAGACATACGTATTAATCAGGTTATTTATCAACATTAGTTGGAAATAGGTCAAGTATTCTTTGGTAGGAGCAATATTTGAAATCTGAAAGGTTGGGAGTGGCATTATATAATGCTACTTTGAAAAATTAAGATAAGTAATTTGTATTTAGGGAAACTGGAGTAAATAATGCAAATAAAAAGTCAAAAAATCCAGAATTACGGCCAACATTACAAGGAAAATAACAAAATAAGCATCACCTGAAGCGGTGTCCCCGTGATAAGCAATCTATAATTAGTGTTGTAGAGCCTCATTGTTTTTGAAAGAAGAGAATTTTCATTCTTGATCCTATGTGCCTCATCAATTATGATGTAACGCCAATTAAAGCGTCGTAAAGCAGACTTCTCTTTGATAACCATCTCAAAGCTTGTGACACACACATCAAACTTCCCTGCAACAAGTAGTTCCTCACGTATGTATCTCTATAAATAAAAAACAACAGAATGGTTTGAACAGGCATTACAATGTGCAAAAGAGGAAAGCAAAAGAGCCAATATAAGTTGTTGCTTACCCTTTCATCCGGATTTCCAAGGAACTTAACAGCACGTAAAACAGGGCAGAAACGTTTGATTTCATTCATCCAATTGCCAAGCGTGGATTTTGGAGCAACAACCATGTGAGGACCAGTTATTCCTCTAAATTCATGTAGGTAGCCCATCAAGGAGATGGTTTGCAACGTCTTACCAAGACCCTATGCAATAATAAGAGGATTAAATGACGATGCTTCCACTTAAAAGTTATAATTGCAAAATGTAGGGAGAAGGGAGCATCTCAATACAGTTGCATATGACCATACTAACCATTTCATCAGCAAGTATTCCATTTATTCCATTCTCATACAGTCGAATCAGCCAGTTTAAACCAGCAAGTTGATAATCCCTCATCTTCCCTTGAATACCTGACAAAGTATTTATGATGTGATATTCAGGTGCTTAAAGAAGAATGAAATATGAAGGGAGTAGCAGAGAAAATTTGTCTCACATAGAAGCCTGTATCCCAAACTTCAACTGTTCAATATGACGTTATTTTCCGAAATACGCTTAAATTCAAAGCTTTGAGCAGGGCTACCATGCTTCATATAAAAGAAGTACAGGAGAATTCAACAAGTGAAACCTCACTAACTTGGTTTTCTTTAAATTCACAGTTTCCAATAATGATGCTCATTTAGAGGTATTGACAAATCTCCACCCCTGTAAAACTCGCTTATTTCTTTAGCCACCTTATATAAATAAAATGATAACAAAAATAACCTGATTCTGTGCAGCCATCAATCACTTGCTCACATGTTTAACTAACACTATCACTTGTAACAACAACTTGACTAAAAAACCTTGCACAGAGCTACTCAAACTACACACCTCACAGGATTATTGCATAAGTAACTTCTTTTTAAGTAGGATCTACGCTTGGGTATCTGATCTCAGCCTTTTCAGGATGGACCTACCAGTTTAGTAACAACTTCATGATACACGGTTCAGTAACATCATATTAACAAATACACTTGCATCAAAATATATCTTACAGGATGGTTGTGCCACAAGTCGTGTATTCCCAGAAAGTTCATCTTCATCTTTGAGATACTCTTCATCTTCTTCCTCTTCAGTTACCTTTGATGCATGACGACCCCTAAAGAAAGAAAAGGTCATCAAATGGCCCATAACGAATCCACATACAGAAGTACCTCCGGTGAGTGGAAAAAATTTCTCCTTTATATGAACAACATAAAGCATACTGGGTGAAGCACGTCCACCCAAATAATCATCTGAAATAACATGGTGCCATCCAACTCTAAAACCAAGTTGTATATGACTGTTACTTCAGGGTTTCAGTATATAACTTTATCTTATTATGATTAAGGAGAGCTTTTTATTCGATATTCACACTACAACGCCAGGAACTGCAGAACATGTAGAAAAAAGGAACCATGCCTCTCTTTTTAGATGACTTGTCAATGAAGCCCGTCAATATCTCAATTCTCAGCATCACTTATATCAAGAAAAGGAAGCAACTTAAGAAACAAGCAAACAATATGGAAGTCCTTGCCAAGTTATATAAATAGCAATGTGTATGTATGTTGTGTTGATTTTACATTGCGAACACTTGCACTAAAGTCCCATTGATAGGCAAAGAAGATCTCATTCTATTGTAAGGAAGAATCAAATAGATAATCTTAAAAAACTTAATATTTTTTTCCTCTTGCTTGAACCACAGTTCCATATCACTCACTCCATGCACCTTAACATCAACTATTGAATAACAAAGAAATTCCAGCTGATTAGCCAAAAATGCATTGCTCAAAGTATTTAAGCTCTATAAGTCTCTGGGATCACAATATCCGCCTTTCATTAAAAAAAAACTAACAAATAAATGTTCAGACGAAGTTACTCATACCTTCCTTTTGTTTTCTTTGGAGCTGTGGACTGCTCACCTTTGGCAAAATGTGCAAATAACTCAGTTTGCTGTAAGAGATACTTCAATCGCCCCTGTCCCTTGACATTCTGCCACAGATACATCAGCATTGAGTACACCTTTTATGAACAATTAAAACAAAAGAAAGGGGGCACCAACAAGTATTCTCACTAAGATACCATGTCAGCCTCAATGGCAGCATTCTGTGAATCCAACATATCTTGTATTTTCTGCTTCTTCATCCTCTGCATCTCTTTCAACCTGGCCTTTTCACGCTTTGAGATTTCATTGACTGCAACCTCTTCCTACAGGTAGTATAGCAGAACTAGTGAGTTGCAAAATAAATGTCATAAAACTTCTCAAAACATGAAGGCTGCTAAAAAATAAACATCGTTATAGTTTGCTAAGTAATTCAATAAGGAAATTGCTCAGTGTTTCACTATAATATGCCAGAAAAAATATGACTCAATCCATATTAACTTCGGTTTCTCTGATTCAAAAGCTCCTCCCAGAACATGCACGCATGCTTGAACAATTTCAGTCTAAATGACTAAAACCCCTAGCATTACCAGCTTGGCCAGGCATTAGCAAAATGCGACATGTTATTGAGCATTAATTCAGCAGAACAACGAAAACCAGAGAAAAGCAACCCTAATATTTGAATAACCATAAAAACTCTAGCAAACACGTGAGATCAGCCGCGTTACTGTACCGAACAACAAATTACTGATCAAAACTGACGGAAACAGCAATTAGCATACCTCATCTTCTTGGTCTGCTCCATCGGTAGGAGCATCATCGTCTTCCTCTTCGTCGGAGTCCTCAGCGGCCCTGGCGACGGCCTCAAGTTCCTCTTCGTCTTCCTCGTCATTGACCTGACCTTGGACTTGCTCCTCCTCGGAACTTTCCGATACAGACTCCTCCGATGATGATCTATCTCTCGACGGTTTCCCCATGGAGACGATGCTAGGGTTTCTCAATTGGGAGTCGTAAATGGGACTCGCCGACTAACTAGCGAGTTGTTAGGTTTGGAATATATACTTCGCTTGCTAAAAGAACCCAATTAGGTGATT
Organism: Solanum tuberosum; assembly: GCF_000226075.1. Classification (NCBI taxonomy): domain Eukaryota; kingdom Viridiplantae; phylum Streptophyta; class Magnoliopsida; order Solanales; family Solanaceae; genus Solanum; species Solanum tuberosum. Next base: position 407,504 of record NW_006239150.1, on the reverse strand, counting down.
TTGCTGTTGATAATATATATATATATGATGAAATGAGAGTTCCCGCCAGTTGTGGGTGATCTGCAATTTGGCGCCTTTTGGTATTGGGATGGAGTCTGATAATGTTTCGGGCGATCTGCACAAATTGGATTATTTTGAGGCACGGGTTTATACTATATTTATTTTTATTTAGCATTACAGAAACGGAATAATTATATGCACTTACTCTTTATCATGAATTTTGTGGAAGATTTTTGAATATCAAAAATTTAAAATTTAAATTTTTAAAGACGTGTTTAAATTATAGTCAAACTCAAAAATAAGAAATTATAAGAGTAATAGAGAAAAGACATAAAGTGACACTTGAAGTTGTCTCGAATTTTCAAAAAGACACTTTAACTAAGCGAGTGTCCTATTACCCCACAAAACTTTTAAATACCTTTGTAAATAAACCACTTTGCCTTGTTTTCTCATCAATCTTAGATTTTGAATATGCGTTTGAAGCACACTCTCTTTAATTAAGTATTTTAATTTAAATATTAATAAGATGCTGATTTAACCCGACCCAAAACATTGAGTTTCCAACTTCAATAATACGAACTTATTCAAACTTCCATTGGTCACAATCATAAACCTGATGGCTTTAAGAATTATCTAAAAATTGCATTTGAATTTCTTCGCCTAAGACTCCCATAATTTGTTTATTCTTCACCCTAATTTATGAATTCGACTTGTTAGGAAGCTTACTGATTGGGACCATTTGTTGTGTTGTGTTCGTTCATTCCAGTGCTCATTTTAGCATTGTTGGTTGCCTAGAAATTTTGTCGAAAAAGTTCCATCGCTAGAATTCTCTCCGATTATGATTCCCTCGTCCATTTTGAATGGGCTTTTATTATTGGGTATGTTAGGAGGAACTTGTTTTATTTACAACTTTTTGGTACAATTTTTTTTTTTAAATAGTAAGAGATACATTTGCATCTCCTTAAGAGCTTAATGCCACTCATCTATCAAAAGAATCACCAACTTTTAGTGAGCTAACTCAGTAACTCGAATTGTTGTTTGTTGATGCACCTCGCCTGTAGAAATACATAGAGGAGTGTTGAGCCACATAAAGAACAAAAAGAGAAAGATGCTTCGACTAGAAAATTCATCATAAAGGGGAGAGACTAATCCAACTGATGTTATTTTTAAAGAGGAAGAATAAACAAGAAGTGATAAATTTCTTCTTCTTTTGGGATGATTTGTTCAAGAGAGATGAAGATCTTTTTAAAGAGTTTGGGGAAGATGATGTATTTAAAAAAGAAATTATTAAATAATAGAGAAAGAACTGATATGTGGCCTTTTTTATTCGTTTTTGAAAGTAAAATTTTCTATTCACGCGCGTCATCTCCGTGAAAACAAACATAGGGAGAAAATTGATCAAAATGGTCTATTTACAAAGGTATGTAATACTTTTGTGGGGTAATAGGACACTTTCATAGTTAAAATGTCTTTTTAAAAATTCAAGACAACTTCAGATGTCACTTTATGTCTTTTCTCAAGAGTAATATCATAATTAATAACATTTTGTTTGGATGGTTGTTATGTATTGTTTCATAATGAGTCGTATTGTATTGTTTAAATGAATATAATGTTTGGATAAATTGTATCGTTCTTACTTCTCCATTATTACATAATGTTCACATTGTCATAGTTTTTTAATGATAAATCTATACGAAATTGTAGGATATGTAATAGAGTTACTATAAAAATGTAGAGTAAAAATAAAATTATTAAATAATAAATGAAAAAAATATTAAGCTAACGACAGCAAATGTCATTATACAAAATGAGTATTATAATATTCAAAAACAAACCTTGTATTTAGAATAACAACATATTTTTAAACTATAGGAAAATTTAGTATTGCAAAATAATAAATTTATAGGGTATCTCTGGAATTATCCTCGAAGAAAATTACCTTTGACCAAACGGTACAGGAAGACGCAAACATTCTATGGTTTTACCACCGCATCACGTCTTTCTACGAACCCGACTTGGAAATCTTTATTTTTTTTGGTTTTTCCTTCTCTTAAATTATATATAAAGTAGAGAGGAAATCCAGGAGTGCACGAAAAGCACCCATCGCCTACTGGGTCTAAATAATTGTCCTTGTTGACCCTTCTTCCTCGTTCTTTCTCCGCTCTAATCTACTCCCTGAATTTTTCTCCGTATAGGTTATGGAGGGAAGAATTTTGTTAAAGGGTGTTATAATTATGAGCTTAATTGCCTGTTCAACTGCTAGAGGTAATTCATAAATGCCATATACTACTACTACTTGTTTTGATTTTGCAAAAACTTATGGAAGTATATTCTATCGGACTGTATTAGATCATGTATAATTTGAATACATGGAAACACTTGAAGTTTTATCAGTACAGTAGCAAGTGGAATTTGAGATTCTGGCTTTTGTCAAGCCGAACAGCTTCTATATAAATTGTTGATCAACTTTTTTTCTCTCTTGATTATTCTGGATTGATGTATAAACTCTAATCGAGACCCTTTCAAACAGTTGCTGTTAGACCAAAGGTTTATATTGCCTTTCATTGCTCATACCTGGACTGCCTAGCCTGATAATTGAGGTCTATACACATTTAAGTATTCATCGGGCTTAAATTAGGGATACTTGGATTTGTTCTCGGCCTTGGTAGTGCATTTTTAACCAAGATGACACTATTTCATGACTGGGAAAAGAATGGGCTAGGAATGGTTTAGGATGAGAGAGGAAGACAAAAATCTAGTGAAGTTTATGACCAAAACTAATATTTTCAGCTGAGATAGCATTTTAAGCAGCCATATATGGACGTTTCATCTGAGACATTGGGCAAGTCTCTATTACTCTGTAAGCTTATTGTTGTGTTGAGTTACCGAGATGGACAAGGTAGTTCGCACTATGTATCAACGGATAAGTAGTGGTATCTGTGGATACTTTGAACTATCCTTATGGACTAATGGAAATTAAAGCTTCAAGTGAAGCAACCTAGATAAGGTTGTACAGGCATTGTTTGCTTTGTTATGTATTTATATGTAATATTTTGTGTGCAAAAATAAATTCCCAAAAGATGCCTTATATTTGCAAACTGGTAATTGGCATGGTTGGTTATGACAACTGATTTATGGATAGCTACTTACAGTTAAGTTTTTTGGCTGTAGAACTCAAAGTGAAGGATCAAGGGACAATCTACAATCACACTCTTGCCACCATATTGGTGGAATATGCTGCATCGGTCAGTTTTTGTTACATTTTAAATAAGCAAGTAGGGTCAGAAATGTTTTAATTGAAGGGTAATTGCTTACATTTGCTGATATATGGTTTATGATTTGGCTGGATATCATGATGGCCAAAATTGGACTTTACCAATAAACGATGGACTGAAATCCCAATTTCCAATTTCTTTCTGTGTAGTTTTAATTTCTATATTCCTTGAACTCTTCTCACTCGTTTTTGCTGCATTTGATTTGCGGTAATGTGGTTAATATATTCCATACTTCACTGGTTCAAGCTGTTTTATTAGGGAACCAATTATATCCATACTTGTGATGTTCTTGCTGGACTTTTGTCACCTAGAGTATAACAAATATGACCTCTGTATTTGTAGGTCTATGTGTCGGATTTGACAGAACTAATTACTTGGACATGCCCAAAATGTAATGATTTGACGAAGGTATTTTGTTTGGATTGTTGTGAATATATTCTTCAGGTTGAAGAGAAGCCTTGTGTAAATTTCATCCTGTGTTATTCTTATATGACTAATTTGTCCAAGCCTTCATCCTGTGCAGGGGTTTCAAATTTTAGAGCTCATTGTTGATGTGAAGCGATGTCTACAGGTGAAAATCAAATAGCACAAAAGCATGTGGTGCTCTCATTTTGAGGTGCTAATTTGGTTCTAACTATTGATATCAATTTCAGGCATTTGTGGGGGTGGCTCCAGATATTAATGCCATTGTAATTGCTTTCCGAGGCACTCAGGGAACCAGGTTTCATTTCTACTCCGGGCCGTGCTCATCATTCATGTGGTCTCATGTTTAATTTGACTGTATGGTGAATAAAAAATGTCTTATTTTGCAAATAAGAAGTCTGACTAGTTTATTGAGATGGATATCTTGGTAGACATATCAGAGTTGTCGTACATAAGTCATGCTCAAAAAGCATAGAAATTTAGCTCTCTTAGTCTTTTGGTGTAAAAGTGAATATGCACAAGAAGTAGATAGGTCCTTAGTTCTTTTCCATGTAGCTAGTCGTACTAAGCGCATATCATTTTTTCCAATGCAAATTCAAGTCAAAATGCTTAAAAGGGTTAATTTAGTCAGTAGGTATTGTTTTATAACCCAAACCATCTTTTTGATCTTTGGGAAGAATGAATCTTGTGTAAAGATTTACAGAATAGACGAGATTGAGGGTAACAACATAAAATTTCCCATATTTGTAGGTCTCATTTGGATCTCTTTTTAATATTTTTTTTTTTGGTAAGTTCCTTTTAATTTGATTCTATTTTCAAGGCAGTCTCATTTAGAAATTAATATTAGTAATAACATTACCTATCCAAAAAATCAATACTAGCATTCATCGTTTGCTTCAGCGTATATCCCTTGCATCGTTGCAAGTGAATGGCCTCATTGCACATTTTTTGCCTTTTAAACATTGGTCTTAACAAATAATAAACGGTTGAAAGAGAATTTTATTATTGCTAAAGTTTTTATAGGTTCGACAGCTGTCAGTGATCACAATAAGTGGATATTGTTTGGTACTTTAACTTTGTCTTGGGGTTGGGGGGGGGGGGGGGTGCCGGCTTTTTTTT